>NW_024582758.1:351372-413872 GCF_018398535.1 Haplochromis burtoni
ACTCAGAATGGACTACTTGTTGAGCTGAGTATTTAGGAAGCTTTCTTGTTTGTTTTTTTCCCTAATCATTTGCCTCTTCTACCTCACATTTAAGATGAATGACTGTTCAGTTCACTATTCATGTTTAATGTTCTGTTGCCTAATACGTAAATGCACTGCCTTGATATTTGTTCCCTATAAGTACAGCAGTGGAAACCAGTACTGTTTTTTTTATGTATTTTTTAAAAAAAGTGAGCTGCAGCTGTCAAGGTACAGTATGTGTTAAATGCCTCAATGTTCTAATAGCTGCAATTGCTGTTAATACTGAAAATGTTATTGAATTTTAGAATTGAGATGGAGACCCTTGGAGTCTTTTTCTCTTGTTTTATTTATGAAGCACTTTTTTATGAGTGAGCTCTGTTGTTTGTGCCTTTTTAAAAGCACATTGTGTTTAATAAAAAGTTGTTAAATTGTGAGTGTTGTTACTTTCATGTTTCTTAACACTTTTAGCTGATTATAATTTACTGGGCAAACAGTTTAGAATTAGTTGTAAGTGTATTTCCCACAGTATTTTAAAAATATTGAAGATTTTAAGTGTTATTTCCCATATTATAAGTTAGAAAATATGAAAAAGTTTGAGTTTATTTCCCACATCGTATGAGTTGCAATATGTAAAATATTTTGAGTGTATTTCCCACCTTAATTAAGTTGAAAAATATTGAACATTTTGAGTTTAATACTCCCTAATTATAAGTTGAGGAATATCAACATTTATGAGTTAACATTGAGGTAATTTAAGGCAACTGCAACTATAATTTTTATTTTAGTTAAACTTAAAACTTTTAAAAACATCACTAAAAAATTGTTGTGTAATCTGTTACACAACAATTTTTGAGTTCTGTGAACTTATTAGGTTTTACAGTGTAGAACAGGATCACTGGGGTCCCAACTGGGAGCCTGGCTCGGGGTAGTGGTTTGGAGTTCAAGGGTCTAGTGGACTTCAAGTGGAGATTATGGGGTCTGGCTGGGCTTAGCTCGAAAAGCTACCCTCCTGTGGGCCCACCACACACAGTAGTGTGGAGTGCGGTGCTTTGTGAATTGAGGCCAAGGGTGGACCGCCATCCTGGCACTCCGATCTCCTTCCAAACTCTCTAATTCATCTTGGGAAGAAAATCCGGACAAAAAAAAAAAAAGAAACCCAAGAGTGCACAATGGCAACTCACTAAACCATTACACCCCACTCTGCAGATTAAGCTCCCTTTGTCCATTTCCTGAAAATATAACAGAAGTGGAAAGGTCACCTTGGAGACACACTGGAGTGCCAGACATGGTGCTTGACCCACTTACCGAATGGGATGTTCTAAGAGCAGTCAAAGCATAGCAGAAATGCTTGGAACTCCATATTGTATAAGGTGACTATTGCAAAGGGAATGACAGCAAAAACTGAATCAGGCATGATACAGTCTGAACCTTTTGACATTATCTGATACTTACATTATGTGCTCATAGTCGATGACTAAGATCAAGACTGAGTGCCAGTAAAGTGCTTTGTCCATATAATACTGTCAGTCACACAGATTGACTGAACACCTTAAGCACATCAGCGATACATGAAAATGTGATCATGATGCATATGATCAGTGTTATCTACACTGCTTTACTGCAGCAGTTTTTCCAATGATCCCTCTGTAGAACTGTGTGAATACCATTTAAATAAAAAGCAGTTGTGCTCCCCTCAGATGTCTACTCCAACGGTGCTCAGGTACCCATACCTCTCTACTTGAACAACAAAACATTACGATTTCTATTTTTTTTCCTTTTTTCAGCCAAATACAACTGATATATCTCCACATCAGCACACACTCCCGTTCTGGAAGCACACTCTGGGTAAATGTTAATACAAACAGCGAGACAGAAATTATGGTGGCTTGGACCTGAGCCTGTTAACCAGACCAGACAAAATGCCTTGAAACACACTCCAACTGCTATTTCCAGACTCCAGAATATCAATCCCATATGTATGAAAGAATGGGTGACAGAAGGAGAAAGAGCCGTCTAGGGAGACTGGGAGATAACCTGATGAAGGGAAGTGAATGTAGTGCCTAAAAATAACAACAAAAAGATTCCACTTTTACTTGCCAGCAGCCAGTTCATTTTCAAATGCAAATCAACATTTTTTTCTATAAAGTTCCACCTCGATGAAGCACTAATGACTACGATTAAGCTCACTACAGTGAGAGTGGGTTTAGGTCCGCTGCATTCATTGGCAACTTGGCACTTAAAGAATTTTAATACGGGTTAGATAGTTAGCTCACAAATTAGACCATTTTCATGAAAAATGGATGCAAAAACCTTGTCACTAGAGTCGAATTAAAATTCATAAGAATCTATAAAGGCTGAAACGGTGTATAGGATGTATAGCATAATGCAGCGTTTTATGTGTCTGATTTGAGTGGGTTTTATATGTGGAGATATATTGCAACTTTCCTGGGTTGTGGCTAAACCATAAACTTCACTGTGACTTTGCTGATTATTTGCATGTGGGTGTGCAATGTGGAAAAGCCTCAAAAACACAAAACAAACAAAAAAAAAAACCAACACAGTGACACTTTATTCAACATCATTTTTGTCTTCAATTTTTCATTTTGAGATTTTTAGTCTTTGTTCATATATTTAAAAAAAAAAAAAAAGCTGAACAAGAAAGCCAAATAGGCACCGCTGCAGATATTTTATTTTTTCTCCATCATACCAGAGCTTCCGAGAGTGAGCAATTCCTTTTCCTTCTCAGGCAATATTTTTTAAAAAGAATTCCAACTCATACTGCCACATGAATAAATATATACTGCTGCTGTAGAACATCTTAATATCCTTCCCTTTGAGAGAAAATGGTAGAGGGGGTAGGAAAGAAGTGGGTGGAGGTTATTTTCTTGGATAATTTTACACAAGGAAATGTGAGGTGACAACCTGCTAGATGCATGCTGAGTGCCGTGGTTTATTCACTGCCTCAAGTTCAGGGGTTATCTCGGGGTATCTTAGTGTCCACTGGCAGTCACATTATACTGCATTAGAATATGTTTGATCATGGACAAGCAAGGCTTTTCATGTAAGGATCTGGGTGCACAATTGAGGCAATACAAAGAAAAGATACACAACTTGAGGAGTGTCTGGTTGCCGCTGGGGAATTGGCCATGTAAGATGACAGTGGAAATAAACATGGCGAGTTGTCAGATCAGTGATGTGCTCGTGTGCACACATGTGTTACAAGAGGCAGTTTTGATGTGAGCGTGAAAAACCTTCCACAGATGACGGAAGTCATTTCAATCCCCCATCTGTTTTTCTGGAATGTGCACTGGTTTAATAGATGAAAGCTGGATTTCTTATGGAAAGGAGATTTAAAATTTTAATACCGCAATCATTATTTATTTCTGTCAACAAAGGTTGAGATTACTAATTAATGTGAATGCAGGTGTTGTGAAGACAAATCCAAACTGAAATTTTGGTTTTCTCTCAGAATCACAGGGCCTATTTAGCTTAGTTTACCATTCTGTTTTGGTTTTAATGCCCAAAATGTGCCAGTTTAAAAGACACCCCTTGCCTTGCACTAAATACTAGCAAGAAATAGTTAGAAAGTAGGTACATATATAAATAGAAAAGCAAAGATATACTGCTACAGTAGCTAGCACTAAACACTGAGAAAACGGAGTTAGCATCTAGCTTATGTCCATAAACAAACATCTGCATGATGGCTCAGTCACACTAGAATAAATGTTTGATGGCATCCTCATTGCAACTAGGTAAGAACTGGTGATTGCTCAGTGATTGCATTGAATTTTTGCGTTGGGTACCTGATGACCAACTGGTTATATTCTAGTTAGATTGTTACATGAAAACAAGATTGCCGACTGATTGCAGACCATGTTGCTGTGTTGTTGCTGCACTAAAGTCACTTTGAAGATAGTAGCTGACAGTGAGTGGTGCAAAGACCTGGTCTCTTTTTAACACAACTAGGTTACCACAAGTTCATTGAACACAGGTATATTAATTTTGGTTGTCACAAGGTCTCCAAGTAGACAAGGTAGTGGGTGCATTCTGTTTGTAGGCAAAGTAGTTTTGACCTTTCATGTTTAAGCAGGCTTTAGCTGCATGCAGATAAAATAATCCATGTGAACGGAGGGCTTGCATTTGCAAATTGCAATTTTAAATCCATCATCTTCTGAAGACAATTAAAATTTATTGGCTTTAAAAAAAAAAATGTATGTGCATTCGTAAACAATGGTCAGCACATAGAACAAGTAATCCTGTCCCAGATATCCGTCTATATTGGTAGACCGGAAATATTTGTTGTTGTCGCCAGAGGCTACTCATCAGATGATATTTGGGCTCCCAGATGAGAAGAGGAAAACAATGGGTAACTATTAAAGAGCCAGATATTTCCCACTGGTACAAACAAAAACAAAGGCAGTATTAGACTAAAGATGGTTCAGAAAACTCTCACTCTGAATGCAATGTATGCTAATGTTACTTAATATGCAGTGTTTAGTTGCTCTTTATGACCTAAAAAGGGAACAGCTTCAGCTTTCATTGTATCCTTTCCTTAACAAAAAATAAATCAATAAATTCATATACTCTATGTTAAGGGTCAGTTTGCAGGATATTAACACAATTTAAACACACACATGTACAAACCCCTTTAGTAGAATATTTAAGCCAACCTTCAGATAAAAGGCATGGGAAGGAATGGTAACCACATGGAGCATCAATAAAAAACCAAACCAGGAAATTATTATAACGCTAATTGTTGTCATGACCCTGAAAAGGATTAAGGAGCTAGAGAAATGCACTGCATGAATAGATCCTCATTAGATGTTTCATTAAATGTTTAATGTTCTCATGAAAAATCTTAAAAATTGGAGGGAAAGAACAGCTGTTTGTGATACATGACTGACAAACCAAATGTCCAAGTCCGTGCCCAGTAATAATCACAAAGGGTAATCATGCTAAATATGAAAACACACTATCACAACGTTTTTTGTTTTTTTTTTAATCTCTAACAAAGCTTCAAAGCATTGCTTGGTGGGATGAGAAAGCTTTTATGACCGTAATTATCTCGTTCAGCTTACTGGGTACTGGGGCACATACTCAGATGTTGTTCGAACATCAGATGGTCTGACGATACTTATAAATAACAACAACGGAAAAAATGAAAGTGAAACGATAATATTACTCTTGAGATGATTTCAAAAGCTGATTCCAGTTGTTGTGACAGACTTATTGCACAGTGGTATTGCAAACTCAAGTCTTGCTGTACTTGTCAGCAAAAAACACCAAACACCCCAGTGCATTTGTGGTACTTGGCAAAAAACCATCTATCTGCTGTGTTTTTGGCTGCCCATCCAGGTCCAGGTTGCTAGGGTAGGAGACTGAGCAGAGCAGCTCTAACCGGATCCTCCTGCTTCTCCCGGGAGACTCAGAGGTGTTCGTGGGCCAGCTGGGATAAATAATCCCTCCAGCGGGTCTCTGGTCTGCCACGGGGCATTATGCCTAGTCAGACTTGCTTGAAACACCTCCGCAGGGAGGAGTCTGGCTGCTATCACCTTTACTGTTCTCCTGTCAATATGAAGGAGAAGCTGTTCTACACCAAGTTTCATCCACAAGATAAATTCAGCAAAGTTTAAACAAATAATATACTGTGCAGTGGAGCAGCACAGTATATTATAAGACTGAAAAAGCTGGAGGTGACTGTGCAAAATCTACTGGAGGTACAACAAACTGATTATGCTGGTCTACAGCCAAAACACTTTTGAAATAAATGTAGAAAACTTTACTTTCTTTCACTGAAATTGAAAATTATGCTCAAAATTATTGGTTGGCTTTAGTTTTCATGATATGCTGCTGTGTCAGTTTTAACATGTATTAATTGATGTCAGACGTGACTAAAACTACATTAGTTGGGCTTAAATGGTGCTACTTTTCAGATGCCACTCTTTCATGAATCATTCAACTTGATGAAACTGAGCTCACATCTTACACAACTGTATCAATTAGCAATGGTCAAATTTCAAATCTCTGTTTGGTCTTTTGGCTTATACTCTGGCCTTGTATTTTTAATGTATAATATAAAATATACAAATTTCCTTTTTCTAAATGAGGCAAATAACAGACTGTATATTAAAGATGCAAATAACCACTATAACATCACCCATTTATTTTGGACTTGCAAAATAAAGTCTTAACATTAGCATTTTGGCCACCACTATATTGCTTTTTGGAGCCCACAGTGTCCGTAATTCTAAAAAAGGGTGGAATGCTATTACAGCAGCTAGCTTGATTTTTTCCTAGCAGATCCTAGCCATGCCTTATAAAGCAAAAGTAAGAAAAGACTGAATATATTCAGTATGTTTTATGTAACATTTGTGTGTAATAGCACCACTGTCAAAACAAGTCTAAATAAATAACTTACATATATTACATTACATGCTTACATTAATTTTTTTATAGTAACTAAGTTACTAAAACAGTGGACTACTGTAGTTTTTTGTAAACACTGAACAAATAGAAAAATGTAAATAGTGCTTCTGTCAGGGACTATTGTCACTGTCGATTAATACATACTATTGCGTATTTCCAGCACCAACACGTTGTATGTGGGATTAGCTCAAAATAAACTCCACTGCCCATGTCAGTGGTACAATGGTGTGGCTTACTGGTGCATGCTTAATGCCTTCTGGACAACAATAGAGCTCTGTGGCTCAGAGAAATAAGCTGTGGCTACACAGGATCAAATCATTGTTCCATGTGATAGTTACCTGGAAATTGGTGACAATGACGACACTCTTATTCTTTAACACCAGTGCAGAAACCTAAGACTTACATATACTCAGCTTTTTAAAAATGTGATAGTAGATGCCTTCATGTGATATGTTGTTTAACACAAGTTAAGCAAGTTAAGTGTTGAAACTTCAGGTATAAATGATCACCTTCAAAACTACATGTAACTGCATATTCTATCATTTTTCCCTACAATTCATTTGTAGACCTCATATTGTAACTTTTTTTTGTGTTTTAAATTTGAAAGGAAATCCACCTCTTTAATTAGATAACATTAAACTTTAATTATCCCTGTGGGGAAACTGGGATACTGCTGCTGCAGTAGGGAATAGATGTGGATAATAATAGATCAAACATGATCTATTCAGGTTAATACCACAAAGTGATAAAGCAAAAAGAACAGCTAAGTGTTAGTTAGCAAATACAGACATGTAAATAATGATCCATAATTTCCATTGCGTATAATGTTAGCTTTCCACATTGTTATTTTTGAAGTCTGAAGACATGGCACTGAACATACAGTCATTGCTAAAGCTTTTCACCAAATATTATATCATGGTCCATTTGTTCATATCACCATAAATGAACAAAACTGCTGCGTGAAATGACCCATTATCAACACATGGTAATGGCACCATACTGCAACAAAGTCCCCTTGCATGCTGAAAACGATACGTCCATTTAATTTATCAAGGTGAACAAGTTTCTCTCCAGTGACAAGTGATCCAAGCCTTAAGACCCCGCGTGGTGACTGAAGAGAGTCCCAGATAATGTTGTGAATAATTTATGAAACATTGTCAGTGCTTCTTCATAATGACTTCAAATGGACATCAGCCAAGCGTTAAATGACAGGGATTAATCTGCTTTAGAAATAATAGTCCTGATGGAATATTGAATCCTCTGGGACACGGCCCAACTTGAGAGCCAACTGTGACACATTGCCTCTGCCTTCAGTGCGCAGTGACCCCAAAAACACACTATTAAAAGTTCAGAGTGTTCCAGAAGTTCACTGCTTTTGTTCAGCATGTGCAATATTTCTCAGGTGGGACTTAGAGACATGACCCCAAAATTGCCTGGGGATGTCTTCCAAAAGGGAAGACTGGTGAAGCCAAGGTAAACAAGTCAATTAATCTTTTCAAGAAAATAAGGGCACCAAATAAAGTTCCTGTGGATGTTTCAGAAGTTTACTCGATGGCATTGGGACAGAGGCACACAGAAAACTTACTGTTGGCTCCTCAGTTCCCTGCTAGTCACTATTAAACTGGTTGGTAGTAATTTCACCTTAATAAACCAATATGTTTTCTAGGAAATCTTGGGTCCAAGCATTGATGTGGATGTCACACTGTTATGCAGCGCCACCACCAATATTGTTGCTTGTGTGCAGGAGCCTTCCTGCATGAAAACTCCCCAGCTGGACAGTGCAGCCTGCCATAGCCTGGTTTGTGGCTTACATTTGAAACCTTTGAATTAGCGTTATAGTGAAAATATTCTGATGAGAATGTGGTGTTATCTATCTACCACCGTCAAGCTTGGTTGGCAAGGTGCATCCACAGACTCAGGTGAATACACAGATAATGAAGAATTATTGTTAGAGCTAACAATGAGCAATCTAGTAGAAGAACAACAGCACAGACTTCTGGATTGGTTGTTGGTACAATCCTGCACAACAATCCCTTTTCTAATTTCTTAGATAATTTAAAGTGCTCAGAAAGGCAAATATGCCACAAATATAGTCGAAAAATCCTGTTATTTTATTTGAATTGAATTAGTGGAGTAGAAGGCTTGCATACAAGTTACCTGCTGAAGTAAAGCAAACATTTAAACATGGGAAGCTTCCAAGTTATGCTTATTCTGTTGTACAGAGATTATGTCCATTTGCATAGGTATTTGCCTACACAGCGCCTATGCAAACAGGAGAAGTACGAAAAAACATCAAAGATCTAAAAATATAGTATGAGAAGCACAGTGGGTGGCTGCGGTGGACATTGTTTATTGTATTTAACACTTGGCTTTACATCAGCTATTTCTATGTGGACAAATTCCCTCTTTGGCTGGCAAGGACCGGCAACAGCACAGGCACGAATAGCCCACAGACCGCTTGTTGGTGACACTGCCTCCTAAGGACCGTAAAGAGCTACAACATGTAGGTTATGGTCAAGAGTTGCTTTGGCAGCATGAAGTGGGGGGTTTTCATATTTTTGAATACCTTGGACAAACCAAGGTTAGATGATTAATGCTGTTTTAAGTAATAGCCTTTAGCTAAGATAGCCACCAAGTTGAGGCAAGTGTAGGTAAACCTGAAATGGTTCTAGGAACTGTACAATAAACACACTGTATGTGCTTTAAAAGAACACTGCTTCTAATGGTTACTTCCTAATGTATAAAAAATGAATCATAAGACTTATGTGTCATGCTTTGACTCAAAGTACCGCCTTTAAGATTTTTGTCATGCAACAGAATTAAGTATGACTGACTTTAGCATTTTGTTGCATGACAAAAATGAATATTATATAAGGTTAACATCTTTCAGATTACTCTTTTTCGTTTTCATGGCTTGGGCAGGAAAAACTGGACAACTGCAGCCAGCATACATTTGGTTTGGACCATCTTCCCATCTTCAGTCTTCATGTGCCACTGTAAATTATTTATTATTACTTCCTTATAAAAGTTACAGTTGAGGCACAGGGAAAATCAGATATAATGATGAATACATAAATACATTTGCAGTCCGGGTACCTGCAAGTTTGCTTTAAATTCACCATTTAACTGTCATAGTTATCTGCAATGTCATAATAAAACCATTCCAATATTCATACTTACTTTTTCCCATCTGCAGGCAAATGCAAATACGATGGCGTACACTGGGGTTGATCCAACAGAATAATTGAATTGCTGGAGCCTCACGTGGTCGAAATTTTATGGTGAGCCTGGAGAAGAATTTCATCAAGAGCTGCAGCTCATTCATCCAAAATCTTGCTCAGTGATGCAAATACTCTATCATTTAAACTCATTTATCCTAGCTTTAGGGTTTGCAATGGAGACAAATGTGATAGCTCTCCCACACGCACACACGCTCACAAAAAAAAGGCGTGAAAAACCAGGAAAAGCAAGGAATGCGGCGGAACGCATTCATTCATTACTCAAATAGACTTGTTGCTTTTAGCAATTCAAAAGTGGTGACATTTCATTTTACAGCCTCCAAAGCACTTTTTCTTCTCCTGGGTCTCACTCATTCATCCTTTTCTTCTCTGAATTCATCTAGAAATGTTCTAAATGATGAGAAACTACAGTTCAAATGAGTATATTCAACAGGGCAGCTGTCAGGCTGACACAAATTGGTGAAATATGAGCTTTGGTTTCATAAGTGATGATTACTGAATCTATCTACCTGTTCTTATTTTCATTGCCTCCTTCCTCTTGTTGATAGCTGCTCTCTCAAAATGATGTTATTAGATACTCACGTCTTTGATCTCTCTGCAGATTTTGGGCCCCATAATAAATCCTCATTTTATTGCCACAGATATGTGTAACATACATGAAAGAGCTGGTTTCAGGTAGAGTTTCATGTTGGAGGCAAATCTCAATTGGAAAACCAAAAAATCTAATAGATCTCTCTTTACTTCGATAATTGCAATTTACATTTAAAGTCTATAAAAGGTTCAGGCAGCCAGGGGTTCATCTGAAGCTGAAGTTGTTAAATGGAAATTGAACGCTCACAGGTAGTAGAATATTATCATTGAGTACTTCAAGGTAAAATAATAAAAGTATAAAAGTATGTTCTGTTTCTAGTGCCACCGTCATGTATGTTCTTTATAGTTATGCTATAGCTGGGAGTTAGCTTAACATGGCTAATGTTTATATAAAGACTAAAAGCTAGATAGATGGCTCATTTCAATGCTCAACGATGTTCTTGTGAACATCTGAAACATAACCAAGCGGTTTTGATGCATCACTATGGTATAATATTAAAATAATCAAGTTGTTAAATTGTGCAGAGAAACACTATTTTTCACATTTAGCATGCAAAAAACATTATCCACCTTCTCACTTGTGAAAATAGGTTTTTCTGTTTGGGGAGAGCATACTGAAGACATGACACACCACCAAAGATGAATGGACATAGTTTGGCAGGTTCTTTGAGCATTGCACAGTCTGACCTTGGAGTGAATTTGCTAGGATGCCATTGTGATAACTAACTCCAGACCAGCAAACTACTAAAGACTAAGAAACTACCAGAGGTGATCACACTTGCTGATGATCAGTTAATCAAGCGCATTTTGTTAGTTTTAATTACTCTGCTAGCAGTTAGGGCATACTTAGTTTTTCACAGGACTAGTTCTGGCAGCTGTACATACCAAAAACGTGCCTTTCCTCACTTAATATACCAAACACACCATCGTAATTTGGCATTGCTGCCTGTTGTTTCGACCTGTTTTCTATCCTAGCATTCACTTTAGGCTCCAAGAGGAGGTTTGCTCAACTCTCTTCAGATTCCATGTGTATCAAATTTCTTGCGAGTGTTTTCTCAGCTAGGAGGTTGGAGCCAAACCAAGTGTAGTCTCCTGCTTTAAGTAAAGATCACATTAAACCTGTTATCTAAATGCAATAAAAAAAACTTCCCCTGCCAGTGGCGGACTCCCTCAGGTGTCGGTGCGTTGGTGGTTCTTTGTGTCTGGGGGTGGGCGTCCAGGTACACACCGGCTCACTCCTTGGCGGCCGCTTATCGGGGCCTGGAGCCTGGGGCTCGCTCGGGCCACTTCGGAGGTGGGGTGCCCCCGGCCTCTCGGCCTGGGGCTCGGTCACTCAGGCACAGCTGGCTGCCGGCGGAGCTCACGGGCGCGTCACTGCAACTCCCCCTGGCTTCTGCTCCGCGGCTGCTGAGTGAGCCCTCATCTGGGACTCTCCTCAGCTCTTTCTGGGACAGTGGCGCGGCTGCCCCTCTGTTGGTCTTCCTTGGTCTCTTGTGTTCTGGGGGCCTCTGGATGTCTGGAGTTTTGATCTCCTCCATACCGCTTCAACCCTGGAGGACGGGGCTGTGGCCCCCCCACACTCCCTAGCAGATCTTACATGGAGAAACCTTTGGAATGCAAGCATGCTGATCCACACAGGTATGCACACAGGTGTACACACGGGTATTCACAGACGCGGACTACAGCTTTCTTGGCTGCTGCCTCAAAGCACATTGTGCGCTGTCTATCTTGCGTGCTGCACAATATCGTTTATTATTTAGTATCTACTGATATCTACTGCTAGCTAGTTTATTGTGATGGTGCGTTTTTTTTATTATGTTGCTCTTTGTTGTTTGCTTTCTCTTCTGTTTTTTTTCTCCATACAGGTGACCAGGTGTTTTGTTTTTTTTTGTTTTTTTTCTTTCTTCCCCCCCTTCTCACCGTCTCTTCTCCCCTTTGGTTTTCTTTCTCTCCCTCTCTTTCTTTCATTCTTTCTCCCTGTCCTATCCCCCAGTCATGTCTGTCCCGTTTGTAGCAACCGAAAATAAAATAAATTCATAATTATAATAAAGGTCAATCAAATGGACCAATATGGCAAGGCCATGATGATCCACTTGGTAAAATAAATCCGCTTGGCATCTTTCTTGGCCTTAAGACAACAATTCTGATGGCTAAAGATCCAAACGGGACACAAAAAAGAAAAAAAAGATTAAAAAAAATGCAATAAAAAAAAATGGTGGGAGATAGAAACATGCATGGCACATGCAATAACCAACAATTTCTTTTGTGGAATTTCTGCAAAAGTCATCAATACTGTGTCCTGAATTTGGATGAAAACAGGTTTATCACATGTCACAAAACTGACCACTTTATGTCTCTTAAAACTTAAAAATTTCCATGTAAAGAGCAGCTTATCAGAATAATAGTTCTCCTGCAGATCTCCCGTGTTTGAATCAAGTCACTTGTTAAAAAAAGGTGTAAAAATAAGTACGCTGCACCTGTTTATACCGATGTGTCAGACGTAATTAAGAAACATTTCATATCTTATGCCTTTCATCTAATTTTCAGGTTGAAGCTACAGGTTGTGAACAGTAATTAATCTGCCAATCAAAACTGTTTTTGCCTTATCAGTTAGCAAAAGGTGATCTTAGATTATTGGGTTTCAGTTATTCATAAAGCTTGACAAATAATCTTGTTCCATTTAGATGACACAAGGGAATGCTAATGATAATAATAATACAGGCTGTCCAAATCCTGGCACGGACCTATTGGTATGGAGTTTACATGTTCTCCCCATGTCAGGGTACTCCAGCAACCCAAAGATATGTGTGTTGTAAAGTTAGACAACAATTCACACTCACATTCACAAATATGGCCAATTTAGCCTGAACATGTCAGCATTCTGTCACAGTGCTAACAAAGCCAGACAGTCAGTCAGAGTGACCCCAACTCTTGCAGCATGACAGAAGGCCTAGGCTCCAGATCCTCAACAGGATAAGTTGTAGAAAATGCATAAATGGATGGATGTATGAATGTTTGGCTTGATACTTTAACGCAGTAACAGACCTAATATTTTTCCTTGAAAACTACTCCATTCCATGAAATTTGCTAAAAAGCACACCTGCCAGTTCTGCAAAAATATTATATTCAGATAGGATTAGTATTGCCAGAGGACCATGTGTGATTTAAAAACGATCCCACCACATTTCACGTGGTACATTCACATAAGCCAAGCAATAAGCCGAGTCTGTGTTTTACTAAGATTTACTGACATCTGTGGTTAGCAGCTACAGACGTAATGTTACTATTAATAGGCTACTACAGAATAACTGTTGAGCCTGCTGAAGGAAAACAAAGAAACATTCCCAAGCAAATGCTGCCACGCATGTTGTCCATCTCATCATACAAATTCTGTCCCAGTGTTCAAAACAGTCTCCATGACTCTTGCTCAGGAAAGAGACAGAAAAAAACACACACAAAAACAGAGCACTAATAACTACACTGAACCTAGTGCCCTATAAAAGTAACCAAGTCGTTTTTGCTGCTTAAAAATAATAATAAAAAAGATGAATAATTGCATTTAAAAGAGAACTGAGAGTTTACCATAATTCAGTCTGCACTCATTCTGGATCATCTGTTATGCAGGAAGAGAAATTGGACAGGATAAATAACTTATCTTCATTGTGACAAGCATTTTATTTCACTTTATATGGTCTATGAGCCTTTTTTTCCCTTTCAAATTTCTGACACGTTCTTTTTTCTATGACCTGCATGAAACAGTATAAGAATACCTGCGGCAATGCAGTTTTGTAGTCAGGACATTTCACCACAGCACATTAGTGATGTGCGGATCAATATTGAAATATTGATTCTTCCGATACCAGTAATTTATGTTCTAGAATCCAGAGGTGTGGACTCGAGTCACATGACTTGGACTCGAGTCAGACTCGAGTCATTAATTTTATGACTTTAGACTTGACTTGAAAAAATGTTCTAAGACTTGTGACTTGACTTGGACTTTTACACCAATGACTTGGGACTTGAATTGGACTTGAACCGGTTTACTTGAAAAGACTTGATATTTTACCCCAAATATAAAATTTAACATGCATATTATATAGAGATTGAAAATGTGACGTCATTCACGGGTAGAACCGCAAAGGATTCTGGGAACTCGTGGCAAGCGGTACTAGCGCACGCAGGCTTTCAATTGAAATCAGTCACACAGCGATAAAAAGAAACACAAAAATGGCAAGAAGCTGTTGTATTATTAACTGCAATAGCCGGTCGCATGACAGCCACGGGAAGCCGACGAGTAAAGAGATCGGTTGTTATCGGATTACGTCGTTGAAGAGAAATTGTTCGAGCCATGTTTCCGAAGTGACAAACAGGCGATGGATGGCCTGGATTGCAGCCATTCAAAGATCAAATATAACGTCCCAGAACACTCCAGCTCACAGGTTAGTCTGCTCCAAGCATTTCCACAAAGGTCAGTCTGCTGTTGTAGTTAATGCGTCATTTTTCTTAACATAATTGGTGATATAGGTTACAAGCAAGTCTGGCGCTGAACAGAAATTGTCGCGCTATGCTCCTTTGTTTATTGTGCATAAATAGTGAATTGTCCTGACACAATATTGCGTTTCGCTTCTGTTAATATGGTACATTGACAAAAACATATACTTTTATTCACAGGGTAAAACAGTTGTTTTGTATCACTAATTGCCCAGTACGATTACAGCATACAATATTATTGTTACTGCTACATTTCTGTAATGCTACCAGAAATTATTTCCACTGCTAATTAATTACCATTGAGCTCAAAGGTTATATTAGTAAACGGTTAACAAATGTGTATTTATGACGACGATTTGTGAGACTGGTAAACTTATGATACGTACGATGGTCTTTACTTTCTACACGGTGCATTTCAAGGTCCTGTACCCATCCGTCGGTAAACTGTACCTGGGCTTGTTGCAGTGACCCGAAGTTACTAAACTTCACGAGTGTATGCGCTCACTCCAAGAAGCGTATAATTATAAATATGCATATAAATATGCTACGATGAGATAGCTGACTTCATCTAACTAGTTTTCCAGGCTACGTTGGTGATGCAGTTTTTTTTTAATGATATTTTTAAAAAAATATCATTTATTTATGTATGATATTTTTGTCATGCGATTTTAAAGCCGGTCCTACAACCGCATCCAAGAATAACATGCAGCTTATCTCAGAACTGTCAGTGAAAATTATTCTTGGAGCTAGGTTTAATTGAGCTGCATTTTATAGAGGTGCAATTTCACAATTTATGTATATTTTCTAAGTTCACTATTTTGTCATGTGTTGAGAAAAACACAGATTTAAAAATTACATGGTCTAATATTTACATTTAGCATATAACTGCAACATGCTTTTTTTCGTTTTTTTTTTAAAGACTCGAAAGGACTTGAAATTCAAAATTTCAGACTTGTGACTTTACTTGGACTTTTACACCAGTGACTTGAGACTCGACTCTGACTTGCCTGACATTACTTGAGACTTGACTTGAGACTTGAGGATAAAGACTTGAGACTTACTTGAGACTTGCAAAACAATGACTTGGTCCCACCTCTGCTAGAATCGCTTCTCATATTAAAATATCGATATTTTAGTACTTTGGGGTAATTTTGTAGTTTTTCCATTAACAGGAAAACAGTGGAAAGAAACTATATCATCCGGATCGTCTAAATTGGAAGGAACTAATTCCTCTTACGCCTTAATAGTTATATGCAAAATATGCTGTATAAATGTGCCGCAGCCCCTGGCATGTGCACTCACAACAATGGCTGAGCGTAAACGGAGTCATGTGTGGACGTATTTTACCTCCACAAACAGCCAAGACGTGGTTTGCGATACATGTGGAAAGTCAGTGAGGTGTTGTGGCAACACCACTAACCCTCATCAAACTCCTCAGAGTAAATTATATCACAGAATATGACGAGCGTATGTTGAGGTAAACTGAAGAGGAGGAGAGAGACAGGGACAGGTGCTGCTAGGGCGAGACAGACGTCTCTCCTTTAGTACTGCAGGCAGGCAACGTGTTCAACTAGCGCACAACTTCAGGTTTTTATTTCTATACGATTATTCTGCATTATTAAGCGATAAGAACAAGTAGTCTGATGTCCAGTAATCATTACAAAGCTATATTGTATTGTTATTACAATTACATAATGCAATTATATATTGTACTATGAAATACAATGAAACATTACGGTTTTTTTTACAGAGTATCAGTATCGGATCAGTATTGTCGATATCACCCTAAATTTTACTTGGTATCGGATCGGAAAGGAAATCAGTGGTATCACACACCCTAGTGTAAGATCACTCATTTTCTTTGACCATCACGGTTCAGTTTTTTTTTAAATATAGTACCAAACCTGGTAAGATTTTTATTGTAAGGTAAGGGCCTTAGGGTAATACAGGAAAACTTCATCAATCAGACACCTTCTGTATTAGCAAGCACTTTGGCGACGGTGGGAAGGAAAAACTCCCTTTTAACAGGAAGAAACCTTACTTTTAAAATTCCATAACAAGCACATACAAGCGACATCAGATTAACTCTGATACATTCGGTATTTCATAGAAACGTTGAGTCACACAGTGGAGATAACCTTATACTTTGGCAAACAACAACAACAAAACTGGACGGCACCTACCTATAGAGCTGATGCAGGTTATTGAAGGAATAATCAAAGATGTAGCGCTACCACATAAGTGCATCTCATAGACCCGTATAGCAGTGAAGTATGGATAGCAGTAAATAATGTTTCTTTTTAATCGTGGTCATTTAGGGGAAAACATTTTTTAACACTGTAATCTAGATCAGGATAAGGTATCTGTCTGTAAGAGGGAGGAAAAAACAGTTGAATTGAGGATGCGTCACTTTTGTGGAGTAAAATGAGAGATTGCACACACTGCAGGGAGTACAGAAATTGAGAGATAACTAAGATAGCGAGCAAAAAATATTCCTTGCTGGGTGTTGTTGTTGTTTTTTGTTTGTTATCGAACTCATCTTTTATTTTTTTGTTCTGATTTTTTTTCCCCCTTCACTGGCAACGATTTATCAGTCCCTTGTTTTCTCTTTTTTTCTTTATCTTACCTACTCTTGACTCTTTTTTATTACTTTTTATCATTTTGCATTCGCAGCATGAGGTACAGTCACAACGCATCCGTGAAGAGCATGTAAAGTACATATGACTGAAAGTGCAAGGTCCCTGGTGGTAACAGTTTTTAAGCAGGGAATTCAGAGTGTTTTTTTAACTTGCATTTTTTTGTTGTTGTTGTTTCCAAGACGGGAAAAAAAAAATCTTGTCTGTATCAGCACATCAAGCATTCTCCTGTGGGGCTTGTCAGACACCCGTCATAAACTGTGACTATGAATGGCACTCTGATGACCCCGGTGTAGATGTGACACTGGCACACAAACACACGTAGAATCCCATTCCTTCATTGTGGTTACCAACTGCAAACACACATGCACACACACACACACTTAAGCCCACACGACTTTAAACTTGTGTGAACTTCAGAGCTGATCCATGCTGGGTTTCGTGACTTGTGATTTGATTACTATGGAGAGCTGCCAGCAGTGTTTGCACTAGAAAGTTGCACTTCTGACACTTGACCACTCACCACACACACAGTGCGACACACATGTTGACTGAAACCGAAAGTCAAACACACACACACACACACACACACACAATACCTTCCCATCCTTTCATATGCTCTTACAGTTTTTTTGAGCGATCACATTCCTGGGAGGGGAGTCACTCGGACAGTGTGTCTGATCTCGCTATGCTGACTTGTGATTACAGAGGTAAAAGGGCAAGCCACAACCTAGGAAGCAACACCGGAGGCAAGAAATAACACCCGACACAGTTTTGCAGCAGCATCAGCAGCAATGGAGGATGACAAGGGTGTTAAGTTCCATGGAGGGAGGTCAGGTTTATCATGGACCTGGTTGGTTCAACGCGGTCGAACTGTGTGAAGCATAAAGAGAGGTAAAAAAAGAAAAACAATCTTTCCATCTGGAATGTAGTCCTTTTGAGAAACAGCCTGTGCTAAAAGATTTTTCTAACAACAATGAAAATCCATTCTTTCCAATTAATTTCCAATAATTTTTTGTCCAAAAAGGTAAATGCAAGTTATTCAGTAAGACTGTTTTTGTAATTATATTATTTGCAATCAAATCTAAGTAAACTCATCCATCAGCTTTGCTAATTGAGTTACTAAACGGGACCTCCCCGCTGTGTTTGTGCTACATGTGCCTTTTGGACCGTTTAATGAAATTATCTGCCACATTCTATGTGGTACAGACCGTCCAGTACGTTTACACTACAGTTTTCATGAGTCAAATTCTAGTATTTTGTGTGTTGCAGTCATATAGTCTATGGATAGAGCATTTCGAGTTTTCTAGGTTTGCTAGCTGATAACTTAGCAACTAAACCTACATTCCCATCCCACGCACAAAACCAAAAAAGATGGCATCCAATGCTAACATTAAAAAAATTGAAGAACCCAGAAACCATGAGAACATGTATAATTAGACAGTGTTTAAATGGTCATCTTCCTAGTTCTTAGTGCAAAGTCTGTGTAATGCAGAATTATCCCCATGTGGGAATAACACAGCTAACAGTCTGGTGCATCATGCTTCATCCAGGCAGTGCAGTAAAATCATTTGAGATGGACTATGTCCTGCTGTGTGTCACATGTGAGAAAGGACAACTGTGACAAATGGCCTGATTTGACCAAAACTGCCTGAAGTTTATGTATGAAATTGGCTCAAGTTTCTCTTTGGGTTTGCTTTTAAAGCACATCAGCTACTGTCTTGACCAAAGGCCAGCCAGCCTTCTCCTGATGCTCTTGGCATGTGCAGTCAAAAATAGTCCACGGCTACTGTCCTCCTGATGAACAGTAACTTGCAGCCATGAGACTTTGCTCAGTTTGTGTCAAGGATAGAAAGTGCTGACCAGAGTGCAAAGAGACAAATAGAGGCAGACGTACCTGAGTGACTGAACTCATTGCTTAGGAGGCTGCCAGTCACTGACAGATTAAACTTTCTTTAATTAACATCAGCACATTCTTCACATGATTATTTTATAGTGGCTAGGGTGAGTGTGACTGAGTCAGATCGCAGTCGATGACTTTCAGAAAGGGGCAATCGTTAACAAAGTCCAAAATGTGTTTCTGCACTTTAATTACATTGAATCTACTATTTGTCATGCGTTAGTTAGATAAAAAAATTTAATTATTCAAGTGTAAGAGATAAGAAAGTGAAAGAGCCCCAGTACAAATCTGCCACTTACATGCAAACTATCTAAAATGGCACTAATTTCGCTTAAGTCACAAGAATATTGATATTTCTGTGCCCAGTGAGTTATATTTGCTGGCATTGCTCTGTTCTGGTACTTCCCTGTGCATACATGGAATGCAAGACACCCCACCCCCTTACCCCAAGGACAAAACAGGTCTGATATCTGTGACAACAGATACTGACCTTAATAAAAAATGTTGAGTTGTGGATCTCTTAAAATCATCATCAATATTTAACTGCAATTTAAAAAAAAAAAGTAATTATTGAGAGAATTCAGTTGAACTTCCCCTTCTTTTAACTTCCTTATTAACTTTTTCAAACTGTTTTTACATCTGATAATCAAGATCAGGGTGTCTAGATTCCACAAATTGCCCGAATTCCAGTGCTGTTATTAGGCCAACTAATGAGAGACCCTTCAGCAGACTCCACACATTGCTACGCTCGTCATGGAAAGAAATCATGTGGGCTCTGGACTGGAATTGGGCCACTGTGTTTGCCGTCTTTCAGGCAGCCATCTTTAAAGCCATAATTTTATACTTAATGTCCTTTCCTGACTTTATGAGGATTGGAACTGATTGTGAACTGGGAACATGTCAAAGTCAACAACAACAAACAAAGATGCACTGGGGGACATCAGTGGCCGCGGGACATTGAAGGTTTTGACCATGAACCACAAAGGCCTGCGGGTTTTTGTCCAAATCAAGGGGCCGGCAGCCAGGGTCATTGGCTGCATGTCATATTGCATCTTTTGCACCCAGCCATTGCTTTATTTCTCTAGTAAAATTTCATATAATTTATGCCCTGTGCAACTATAATGACAATACGAAGCTGTTACCACACATTTATATGCTTAATAGCTGTGATTGGTGTTTGCAGTACCTTACAGTGTGTTAAGATGTCCTATAGAGTGGAGGAAATACAAATAAAGATATTTTTTGGGGGTATTTTTTGTCTTCATTATTTTCTTCACTATTAAAACAAACCTACAATTATATATATATATATATATATACACATACATACCACGGGTGCCTGTGGTGCATCTTTAGGGAAAATATCTGACATATAATATGGCCAGCTATTTGGTACAGATCATCAAAGTGTGTAACTCTGTGCTTCAGTGACATTAATTATGTGACTGATAGAAACTGTCATCTTAAAATCAAGGGGTTTAACAGAAATATTTCATTATCTGTTCAGGAATTACAACCATTTCTTATACACAGGTTCAGAGGCTCAAAAGTAACTGGACAACTGATTGTTATTCCATGACGAATTGATCAGATACAAGGTGTGCAGTTGATTCCAGTTGTTCAATTTGCATTTAGCAACTTTGCTTTCTTTGGAACTCTCAATAGGCTTTCCAAAGAGCTCTGAATACATGCGAAGAAGGTGTCTTGAGCAGAAAAACCAAACTATGTCGATCACACATAACGAAAAACAACTAAAAGTAGCCAAATCAACAGTCTGTACATTCTTAAAAAGAAGCAATGCAGTTGTCAGCTAAGCAACACTAAAATGCCTGAAAGACCACAGAAGACCACTGAAGTGCATGACCGTATAATCTTTGCCAAAATTGAGAAAACTCTTTCACAATATTTAACCAAGTCAAAAACACTCTCGGGGAGGGAACCTTCATTAATGTCAATACAAAAGGTTTACCACAAGATGCAAACCACTGGTTACACTACACATGAAGCCAGATTACACTTTGCTGTAAAACATCTAAGAGCTAATAGAATTATAAGGACACCACATTATCTGCCAAACGTGGTTGAGCCATTCTTATGGAATGGACATATATGGGTGACTATGTCACTGAAAATGAGACTTCTAGTAAAAGTAGTAGGAAAAATTCTGAAGTGCACAGGGCTATCTTGTCTGCTCAGATTCAGCCAAATTCTGCAAAACTGATTGGATTGCACTTCACAAATGGATAACGTCCCAAAGCATACTGGAAAAGCAATCCAATAGTTTCTCAAGGCAACGAAATTGGTCATTGGCCTAAACCACCTGATCTCGACCCAACGGAGCATGCTTTTCACTTATTAAATACAAAACTGAATGCAGGAAGAGCCACAAACAAGCTTGACAAGCAGAGCATGTCAAGGGAGGAAACGCATTTATGGATTCTAGACTTTAGGCAGTCATGGGTTTAAATTATGTTAGCCTGTTCAAATACTTTTAAACTGCAGTTAACTGTAATATGTAACACATGGTGTATTCCCATATTTGGTGTAATAACAATCCTTTATCATCCCATCCTCATGAAATAAACAAGGCCTGTTGTGATGGTAGTTTAACACTTCAACACTTTTCTACATAGCTGGTCTTAATAAGGCCAGGCGAGGATGAAAAATAAACCTCAAGGCAAAGGAAAATAGTTGATTTTTCAATTTTTCTTATTTTTTGCACCTAGAGCTGTGGGGTATGTGAGACCTTAGACAAGTGCAATAACTATCAACAAAACAAAAGGGTTAACCTTTAATAATGCCGTGTAATACCACAGATTGTTTGAAATGAAAATAAGTAGCCGTGGGGTTAACTGGGATAATAATTGGAGGTTAATCACAGGCTTTGCAGCTGACCCCATAGCAAGCAGAGCTTTTTTTCTCGTCCAAACATCAGTAAGCTCTTTAAAAGTCTCCAGCTGAAAGGACATGGATTCATGGATTTATTGGTGCTAACAAGAAGTGTCAACCTGAAATATTGCATGTTCTGCTCCCTGTGTCGTAATCTGAATAAATGCCTGCACAGAGGCCATTTACAGCTATGCTAATTTAAAATCAATGCAGCAGTCAATGAGGACATAGTCCTCTGACTGCAGTTTCCCATGGTGCCGTTACACTGTTGTGTAGATAAGTGGTGAGAGCATGATTCATATAGAGAGGGGTAAACTTCCTGATGCAGCATTTAGCCCCCGCTGCGAGAGAGAACATGCTTATCGCTACGGCTGAGGTGGGAAGCAGCTGCTGGAAGAAGAAAAAAAAGACAAAGGAGAGCTGCCACTCAAGGAATAAAAGACATTACACAAGCCGGTGAGATTTAAATGAGAGGAGATGTACTGCTGCTGCCCCAGCTTCCAGATTATGCATGGAAAGCATTAACCTGGCTTTTAGTGTGCCACAATGGGCCCCTTAGCCTCTGTCAACCCACACACAGCTGAGTCCCAGTGACATCGACTGCTCTGCAAAAAACATTCATCCACTACATGCACACAGACATACATTCATGCATACACATGTGCACTCTCAGCCAGAAAAGACAATGAATCTGAAACGAGTTAAAGCCTCTCTGAAAGCACTTTATTAGCTTTTATGACATGCATTTGCAATTTTGCTTCAATGGTACTACATGATGTCATGATGTAAAAAAGAATGCTATTAATATTTATATATAAATTCATTTCCGTAGTGCTAGAATTACTGTCTTCTTCTAAATCCTGATTTAAAGTATGTTAACCCTTGAAGACACACTTTTATTGTCACGGATGTTCTTATAAGTTAAAAAAATAAAGAAAGAAAAAAATCTCCCCCATTAATTTATTCCAGTATAAAGAAACACTGAGGTTGCCCTCGGGGACTTAATTTGTTCTTACATCAAGCTTGGATGGACACAATCAGTGACAAGACAGCGGCACAGCTGAACTTCTGGAACAGCAATGACTGCACGACCTATGAAAAGAGACGACTAAAAAAGGCATATGTCGCAGATCAAACTCGGGGACAGCGTCTTTGCACTTTTCTTTCTAAGAGATTCAGGCGGTACAATGGACGTTTTTTATGCAAATGCACCCTTTTAATCAACCAACACTTCAGAGAGTCCTGTTTAAAACAAAGAAAAGAAAAAAGAAAAAGGCTAAATTAAACTATTTAGAGAACCTTTCCATACAGTTTTGAAAAGATAGGACAGAATATGCTGCAACACTAATGAATAAACAGTTCTGTTCCCAAAACTTAGTGTAGCTGTGATCCATTTGTTCAAAACTTTGGGCCAAACTAATGTATCCTAACTACTGTTGGATCAATTATCAGATTTTGTAAATGAAATTGGGATCCCCACAGTGAATATCTTTGCAACTATTTTTGATGAATGAAATTTGGACCCCAGACGCTTACATACACTCATCATGGATATGAATGTCATGGTAATTTGGGGCTTTTCATGATTTCTCTGGGCTGTGCTTGCAATGATTCTACAGTTTTGGTAGCCATCAAGCTGCTGGCATAATCCTGACTGGATATTAGACCACTATTCTTGGAGGAAATGGTACTTTTAAATTGTTTGGTTTCCTGGCACCGACCTGGCTTTTAGGTGTAGTAGATGGATTTTCAGTAGGGTTGAGGTTGGGGCTAAATGCTAGGCTTCTTTAACCATTCCAAAACTAGTTTTGATGTAGGTTTGGGATTAATATCCTGTTGGAATACCCAACTGTGTCAAAGGTTTAACTGTCTAGCTGGTGATCTGAGGTGAAATTCAAGAATCTGGATGTAATCTGGATATAATGTAGTCTTTAGAAGACTCACCTTTACTCCTTCAAACATACCTCTTGTCATTGAGAACAAATAGCTATCCATCCAATATAAACTCACTTTACTGTAGACAGTGTTGCTGGTGTTCCAGGAGTTTCCAGTTCATGGCATGTTGGTAATTTCTGGGTTGTTTCTGAACATCCTAACCAATTTCTTTTAATGTGTGCCAGTTGTGTCTTTTTCTAGGCCTTGGCAAATGGGTGACAGATCTAAATAACTTGTATTTATGGACAACTGTTTGAACTGATCTTGGAATCAGCAGTTGTTTAGAAAAGATGTTCCCAACATCTATGCTTCTCCCTTGCAGATTTTCACTGAGTTCCTTGGACTTTCCCATTGTTCTGAGTATTGAGTGATCTTTCTTTTTATGTTGGCAAATGAGAAACTAGCAGGTGTAGTCACTCATGATCACTAATGAGAAGTTAATTGAACTTGTTTTAGAGTCATTGTGATCATAATCATTCCAGCTAACATGACTTGTATACCTATAATGAGTATATATGAACCTTTGACCACAAATCAACATTCCCAGTAAACAGAGTATAAACTGTCATGGTAAACTAGGAGTAGGCCAGAGTGTTTACATATTATGTCACTTCCTGCTAATTTTTTTGTGCTTCTACTGGCAGCTGTCTAACTTACACCAACTCTAACTTGCAGTACATAAATAGCATACTGGATAGCTAAACCGAAATTGTTTGCATGGAAAAAGTAACATTTTAGCATTACGCTTGTCAACTCTGTATCAAAGTACAGCTTCTCATCTTTTCATATATATTAAAATACTCAATTTTGAGGCTCATACTTGTGAAAAAAATATAAAATAGTATAATGCTATACTTAGCACTCTAATAATAGACTTTATAACAGATATTCTAAGTAGATTAGGTTGAGCTTGGTAGATTTTTATACATTTACTGACACCTGCCCAGTATTTTTGCCTTGGTTTACCACAAAACCATGAGCAATTCATCAGTTTCCATTGCACTGAAAAAAAACCTAGTCTTGGCATACAAGACTTTTCCGATCTTAGAGTTAGAAATATTGGATGACTTTTTTTATTGTAACTGGGACCCACAGAATAATATATGCCAATATACCTAGCAATGTCTAAGTAAATATATATAAATAGCATGGCCCCATCACAGAACATATCCTTGTCCCTCTTTCAGAACACAGGTTGGATCGTTGAGCTGTAACAAGCTATATTTCTCAGCACCATTTGTGGTATAAGTAGGGATTACATTGCTTACCCTAACAATGGAAAAAAATGATATTCATGTCAGTGTCAAATATATATTTATATGTATATATATTTTTTGCCCTTGATCAAGAGACCCATCTTTGCTTTTCCATTTCAGATTATTTTATGTTTCATTAAGTGGTATAAAAGCATTTTCCTGAACAGTCACCTGGCAACAAATAATACCCATTCATTTTCCATGACACTGACATGCAATACCTTTTTGAAAAGCTCTCACTTCGTGTTGAGTGGCATAAGCACACAGTACTCCAATTACAGTTCTGTGCACAGCAATTATGCTGTAAAGCCAAACAGAAAGAGACGCTGTTAATAGCTAATTTACTTTCCATTTAAAAATATCTTTTGATAAATGCATTTATAGCACCCTTCCACCCAACACCAATGACTGGTTACCTGCGTCATACATGAGATTAACCAAGCAGTTTAGCCTAAAGTGACTTTGGAACTACGATTACCTCCCTTATTAAAGGCCCCCTCAAGTGACTTCATTACAATATTCAAATGTATGTACCGCTGCTGAAAATTGCCCATCTAAGGAGTAATTATGTCTCACAGTAACAATCCCAATCAAAATGGGATTTGCTTGTGCATCAGGGGATTAGGCACACCAATGTGCAGCTGTGCCAGTTTCAATTAGAAAGAACATGTTGTTACTCCACCCTGCAAACAATTGATTTCCTAACAGGGGATTTATATGAAACTGAGAATCGCTGGTGACATTGCTTGGTTTAAATGGTTTAAATGCTGACATGTTCATCTACAGCCTTTTAGTCATTTAGCTAAGACAGCTTGATTCATCCCAATAGTTATTCCTCATCTTTTCATTTTGAAGTGATGCTACAAGTGCTACAACTAAAAGAAAACTGCAAGACAAAGAAGTCAAACTTTACATTTCTAATGAACATTTACAACCTGGTGTGAAAAACAGGGTCATTGGGGGCAAGGGGAGGGACTGGGTGTAATTTACCTGTTTAACCCCTTATTGACCAAGCTAATCTTGGCTATAAAGGGTCAGAAATCATACTACAAGTGAATGATTTTGCCCCTTTTTTCAGAACAACCTCAGCTTTCAAAATCTGGCAGTGATTTTACATCATTGTATTGTTATGACAATGGAACAACAGTTTAAAATGGACTGTTTTTTTTTTTCAAATTTATAGTTAAGTGGAAACTGATTTTCAACATGAACAAAATGTAACACAACATCAACTTAAAATATGAACTATACTAAACATAAACAAAAAGTTGAGCCTAGGCCACTCAGTTTTTTTTTGTTTTTTTGTTTTCAGCCATTTTTGGGGGGGCTTTGCTACTTCTACACACCCACCTCTCTGCTCCATGCGTCATCAGTTCTTACTTGTGATTGGACTGTAGTTGCTTGCATTTTCTAATGATAAAGTTTCGCAAGGCTTGTCTTCTCGTCTTTCAGTAACCTTTTGAAATGTCCCTGTAGCCCAAATGGTCGAGGAGTTACGTTAGGGCGAAGCGCACATGGTAAAAGTTAAGCGGAGTTGACTTTTCTTTATTCAGACAGAAGTAGCTTGTGGACGTTTTGTGCTATCATAATATCCCCATAAAGCTCAGCCTCTCTTCTTTCAGTAACCGTGTGAATTTTTCTCTCTACCTCAAATGGTCGATGAGTTACAGTACTGCGAAGTGCACATGTTAACATCTAGGCAGAGTTGAGTTTTCCTTTGTGTCAAGACAGCAGTAGCTTGTGAATGCTTTGGGCTACCATAATACACCAACACAATACACAGCTTCTCTTCTTTTTGAAGTTGTTAACAATTTCTCTCTAGTGTAAACAATAAGGGAGTTAGTCATATAAAGAGTGCTTGTAAAATAAAAAAAGGTTAAATTCTTAAATTTTGGATTAATGGGTCATATGGTCTGTCCAAACAGGGAGCCATGCGCTCATTGTGATTTACTTAATTTGTCACAAGCACTATCATTGGTAGTTGATGTCATTACTTTGTCTGAAAGTTGAAAACATTTTACCTCTGTACACACTCTGCTTGGCCAGTGTTCAATAACTCTTGTCACTAGATAAAAGGCCTTCCATTAGAGCAAGCATAGGAAGTGGTGCTTGTCCAGTAAAATCTGAAAATGAAATGAAATTAAAATGAAGCAATTTTTTTAAAAATTGATTAAAATATACCAAAGTGAAAGTGAATTATCCCCTTTCATCTCAAATGGAATCCTGGCATAAATCTCCTTAGCTTGTATTCATCCTTTAGATTACTCTAAACTTGTGGCCACAGTTGGCTATTGTGTCTGGAAGCAGACTTGACTCTGCTTCCATTGTAATTTGTATGGAGCCAGAGTGTTTGTGTCCTATTAACAATGACTTGAGCTTATCAAACTGAGAGGCCAGTAGCTTTTTCTGTTTATCTGTGTACGTGTTGGTGGATAAACCTGATGAGAGACCACAATGCGCTTTCAGATTAGCAACTCTAAGAAATCACTTTGCTGAACGAACTGCTAATACACCACCTTAAATTTTCATGAAAAGTTTTGAATATTAGATATTGAGACTTAAGTATGGCACACAATGCTCAATACATTGGATTCAGTGTTCACTTTCTTCACATATATTTTTTAGTGTGTCTACATACACAATCATGATGTAGGCCTGTGTTTCTGGGCTCATTAAAAGCCTCACCCCCCACCCACCCCCCCTCTCCAATACGTGAGTCTCATAGACAGCAACAACAGAAATATAGATTTAGACAATAAGAAGAGATTAAACAGAATATAAAGCATTCACCATAACTTCCTTCATTTTCTGCTGATAATTTATGTACAATTTTCCAGTATGGTAGGTTTACCGTATTTTCATGACCATAAGGCGCACTTAAAAGTCTTAGATTTTCTTCAAAAAGTACGGCGCGCCCTATAGCGCAGTGCGCCCTGTGTGTTGTAAGGAGGACGTAGTAGAGAACACCATGAGAACGCTAAAGGGTGAAGTGTGGGCGTTGATCGTATATACCGGACAATCGCACATACCTGTATAAAAAGGACAGGTATGTGCATTATGTGGAACATCGTTGTTTTAACAACCCTGAAAATGGCAACACGCTTATGAAGCACAGTTTAAACTGAAGGCCATCAGCTATGCGGAGGAACATGGAAATCGAGCAGCGGCGAGAGAATTTAAGATTAACGAATCGATGGTTCGCAAATGGAGGAAGCTAGAAAACAAGCTCCGGCAGGTCAAGAAAACGCAGCTGAGTTTCCGCGGACATAAGGCGAGGTGGCCCGAGTTGGAGGAAAGACTCGAGCGGTGGATCATCGAGCAAAGAACGAGCGGGAGAAGCGTTTCGACGGTCACCATTCGGCTAAAAGCAGTTTCACTAGCTGAAGAGATGAACATTGAACATTTCCAAGATCCTTCCGCCTTGACAATTTTCTCATTCAGTCAGCAGCACTCCACCAGCACTATACACAGTGCAGGTAGAGCACCGCTTTCCCCTCCTGAGACGTCTGACGGTTTGCCAGAATCTCTTCGAGGCAGTCCGAAAGTCTTTTTCCATGGCCTCTCCGAACTCCTCCCACACCCGAGTTTTTGCTTCAGCCACTGCCCGAGCCGCATTCCGCTTGGCCTGTCGATACCTGTCGGCTGCCTCCGGAGTCCCACAGGCTAACCAAGCCCGATAGGACTCCTTCTTCAGCCTGGTGGCTCCCTTCACCTCTGGTGTCCACCATTTGGTTCGGGGATTACCACCACGGCAGGCACCAACCACCTTGCGGCCGCAGCTCAATGCAGCAGCTTCGGCAATGGAGACGCTGAACATGGTCCATTCGGACTCAATGTCCCCAGTCTCCCTCGGAATGCTGTTGAAGCTCTGCCGGAGGTGTGCGTTGAAGATCTCGCGGACTGGGGCCTCTGCTAGACGTTCCCAGCACACCCTCACTACGCGTTTAGGTGCACCAGGTCTGTCCAGCGTCCTCCCCCGCCACCTGATCCAACTCACCACCAGGTGGTGATCAGTTGACAGCTCAGCCCCTCTCTTTACCCGAGTGTCCAGAACATATGGTCGCAGGTCTGCTGATACGATTACAAAATCGATCATCGACCTACGGCCTAGAGCGTCCTGGTGCCACGTGCACTTATGGACACTCTTATGTTCGAACAGGGTGTTCGTTATGGCCAAACTGTGGTTAGCACAGAAGTCCAATAACAGAGCACCGCTCGGGTTCAGATCAGGGAGGCCGTTCCTCCCAATCACGCCCCTCCAGGTCTCGCTGTCGTTACCCACGTGAGCATTGAAGTCTCCCAGCAGGACAACAGAGTCTCCAGGTGGAGCACCCTCCAGCACCCCCCCCAGGGACTCTAAGAAGGCTGGGTACTCTGAACTGCCACTCGGCGCATAAGCGCAGATGACAGTCAGGACCCGTTCCCCGACCCTAAGGCGCAGGGAACAAACCCTCTCGTCCGAGGGGATATTAGGATACCCACCCCAGCCCGCCGCCTCTCACCAGGGGCAACTCCAGACTGAGACAGAGTCCAGCCCCTCTCCAGGAGACTGGTTCCAGAGCCCAAGCCATGTGTAGAGGTGAGCCCGACTATATCTAGCCGGTACCTCTCAACCTCACGCACTAACTCAGGCTCCTTCCCCACCAGAGAGGTGACATTCCATGTCCCTATTGCCAGTCTTGGCAGCCGGGGGTCAGTCCGCCAGGGCCTCCGCTCCTGGCCGCCACCCGGCACACAATGCACCCGACCCCTATGGCGCCTCCTGCGGGTGGTGGGCCTGCGGGAGGATGGGCCCATGTCTCCTCTTCGGGCTGTGCCCGGCCGGGCCCCATGGACTAAGGCCCGGCCACCAGACGCTCGCCCTCGGGCACCCTCCCCGGGCCTGGCTCCAGGGCGGGGCCCCGGTAACCCTATCCCGGGCAGGGTCCTTTTCATAAGGGTCTTATGAATCGCTCTTTGTCTGCTCCCTCACCCAGGGCCAATTTGCCATGGGAGACCCTACCAGGGGGCAAAAGCCCCCAGACAACATAGCCCCTGGGATCCCTGGGACACACAAACCCCTCCACCACGATAAGGTAGCGATTCATACATTTGTTAAAAAAAAAAAAAGATTTTAAGAAATATATAAATAAAAAAATCTACCCATTATTGTCAGATAATAGTAACTATTTACATAATTATAGAAATAATAATAATATTTTACAATTCTTCAGCCAGGGAGGAGTGCAGAAAGAACAAAATACGCAAGCAAGCAGCGGGCTTTCAGCATGTATTAATGAATAATAATAGGCAGCAGAAAACAGTATGTTTTTAATCTGGTCTATTTTTTAGTGTGTTCTTAAACAAGGAGGAGGGTCATCATCTGTCTGCATGCCTTTCTGTAAAAGTTACTGTTGGTGCCATCTTCATGCATTTTCACTGTCATGTTTTACTACTTTTGAACAACAATCTATTATTTATCTTGTCCTGTAACCATTACAGAAAATGGTTAGTACTGTCCAACAGACTTAGAAGGGCTTTCTGGATAATTAAAGTTGCCTAACATTAAATTTTTTAAAACGTTTTTAGCTACTATTTCCCAACTACTGAAGATCGATAGTTATCAGCCTTGATCTTGAGTACTTTGTGGTATTTTTTCAAGGTACTGGAGAGACTTAAGCAAATCTCAACCTTCAAAAGTACAGTAGGAACACTCCAAGTTCAGGGAGTCAGATAATCAATTTTCCTAATCAAAAAGTAACGTGTCAAAGTTTTGGCCTCTCAAGATACTGTTTCATACTGATCAAAGATTTACAAACCTAATGCCTCAAAAAAACTCAACACCCAGTTAACTTTGGCCAATGTGTGGAGCTGTCAGCATTCATATGAAATGCTGCTGTTTCGCTCCCAATTCTTGATGAACACGGCATTGCCACCAGACACAGGGAGCTCATTTAGAGTTGTGGTTTAATGCCTGTCCCTTGATGTGGGGAGCTGTCAGCCAGCTGTCTTGCCTTTGCTCTTTTATATAGAACATTCCTCAGCTCAGTGCTGGGCTTATAAACATTTAGTGTACAGAACATAAGCTCTGATGTTCTTAAAGGCTACAATAGGCATAATACAGCTGATCAAAGGTGGCAAGAAAGGCAGATGATGAAATATGGTTGAAGAAAACTGCTTACACGGCAGGTATGACTTGTCTGAATGCCAGTTTATTTTTGAAGTAAAACATGGCAACCTGAAATTAAATCTCATTTAAATGATAATTCAGTGGTTGCAGGTGTTGTTGTCCCCAGGCATGTGAAGTCACACCTGAGTCCTTGCTACTGTATCTCTAGCAAATCAAAGAGCTAAGACACTTTCACAAAACGGGCACAAACTCCAGTGTAAAAAAAGGTTCTTCGCATACGTACTCAAAAGAAAAGAATTTGAATTGGGCACACCATCACAACATGAGGTTAGCTAAAGGGCAGCTTTAGCTTAAGGAGAACAACCTTGGTTTCAATTGGGGTCAGACTTTGGTGGCTCTAGATGCCTTCTCAAATGTGATGATACCAGTGGTTTTTCCTCATTGTTAATACAACACATAAAAATCTAAACTGGACATTGTAGTGCATTAACTACAAGGTTCACTGAGCCTTCTGAAGGTCATGAGCTTCTATTGTTTTCCACGATCCATTAAAAGCAACCTCCAGCAGTGTACGTCTGCCCTGACAAACATAATCCATCATTTTATGTACAGCATGTTTCTTTTATTAATGCCTCAAACATATAGATAATTAAAGTCATCTTTATACCTGGAAGAGTGAAAAACAAAGAGATTCAGTGTTTTCTTTTTTTTTCCTGTTTCTATTACATCCATGTAAACCTAGCTTTACTGATTACACTAGAATAGAATAGGATTTTATAAGAAGTATTTTTGAAAGTATTTCCCAAGTGCTGTTAAACAGAGTAAAGAATTAATAACACATCTTTTTCAAACATGTTAGTTTTATTTTGGATGCTTTAAATTATTTAACTTTGCACACAGAAACAAAATAATTTCAGAAATTCAAAAAACGACCACTGTCAAAACGATTAGCATCCCGCAGTCCTGTGTTGTAGTCTCATACACGTCTCCTGAGCAATCCCAGCCCATTCTTCTTTGGCAAATCTCACAAGCGCCTCCAGATTTGACAATCTTCTGGAGTGGACCAGTGAGATTCAAGTCACGTATATATACAGTTCTTAAAATTTAGATCTTAACTATATCTATTTTTTAATTAGGTAGATAGAGAAAGAGATGGTTTTTTTTTTACTTATATTTCATTATTTAATATATTTATATTACTTGGGGGTTTTCTTATGTAAAATGTGAGGGAATATTCGTTAGACTTGCAGAATGACAAAGATTCTTGAATCTTAACTTTGGTTTTCTTTGGTGATGTATGTTTTTGGTCGTTGTCTAGAAAGAGAAGCGATGATCCAGAACCAGTTTTGCTGCTGACGGTTTGAGGTTTTCTTCTATTCTTCACATATCATTTCTTCATCTTTTCATTCTCCTTGTTGAGAGTCACAGTTCCAGATGCACTGAAGCATCCCCACAACATCACCACCACCGTGTTTTACTGTGGAGACTGTGTTCTTTGGGTTCTACACCTCTCCCTTCTTTCTTCCAACATAAGCAGCATCTCTGTGGCCAAATAGCTCTAGTTTTGTCTTATGTGACCAAAGAAAATGCTTCCAGTATGCAGAATGTTTCTCCAGGTTATCCTAAGCTTACTACAGTATGGCTTGAAGTGGAGTCTTTCTTGGTCTTCAACCTCAGAGTCCATTTCTGTGCAGAGTTCCAGTGATTGTCTTGTTTAACATAACAATTCCCAACTTGGCTAAGTCATTCATCAGAGTCTTGGCAGTTGTTCTCACAGTAGTTCTGATGCATCTCTCGCTAGTTTTTTTTTCCAGTCTCTGAAATCTTTTGGTTCTCTGCCAGGCTTGTTCTGTACTGTGTGTCTATATGGGACTGCCTGTATAAATAAAGGTTGAATAAAAAAAAATAAATAAAAAATAAAAAATAAAAAAAAATATATATATATATCATATGGGGTCTAATAAATTGGTCATTACCTGTACAAATTATCCATTGTTTTTTGGACCTCAATCTTACAATTTTGGTAAGTACCACTTTATTTCCACAAGTTACAACATTTAGACCAGAGAGTGGATTGCTATGTTTTTATCTAAACCTAAGGCAAGGTTGGTTAGCAAGCAACACACAGACACGCTTATCTTCTAATTAGTGCTAAATAACAGAGTAAAGTGGATAACCTGAACCACACAGCAAGCCATATTTTTGTCAAGTGATTCCATTTAAGACGCTCCAAAGGACGCCAACAACGCAAACAAGCAAGATATAAAGATGCTTTTTTTCTTTTCATTCTTTGTGCTCTGGAGCACACAAAACATCCATTCACACAGGTAATATGTTTTATGTTAAAGCCAAACACTATCATGAAGCCAAACATGGATTTCTTTGCATTTAACTGCATTTGAACGTCTACATTTTTGGCCAGAGGTGGCAAAGGTCATGTGTGATGTAATATCTCTCAATACTCAAGACAATACACATGCTTAAAATGCTTCCATTCACAAAAAATACAGAAACACAAAAATGTTGTCCTGAAGTTTTGTGTGAATTATACACAAAACTTTGTATGGCACTGCTGATGAATATACTAGGAAAATTCTGAGACTGAACTACGTCACAGTTTGTCAATGATATTTAAAGGAAGTTCGTAATCGTGATTAGGACCATGTGTGTTTGCCGTTAACAGGTGTTGGAATATTAATACCCCTTGTTCAGTGATGTGGTACTTTTGATGCCTGTGAAACATTCTGTCCTGCATTTATGTTTTTAACATAATGGAATGTGTTTCATCAATGATGTATGTAGCCGCGCATAGAAGACAGCAACATGTAAGCCAATTTAGAAACTGATGTAAAATGTATGTCTTTTCAATGTAACTTCTAAGTACAGCAGACAAAAAGAACCCTGGCTTATTGTGAAGCAATCACACCTGCCAATTTCATGCACTTTCAACGTAATTCAACATAGGGTTGCCACAGCAACGGTGAACCAACAATAATTGTGAGATTTAAAAATTTAATATCTAAAATCATCTCAACAATGCACATGAGATCATGTTGTAAATAACTAGTTAGTTGTTTTTTTAATGCTTTTTTTTACTTACTGAACTTCTCACTACCTCCATTTACTTGTGTTTTTGGAAAAAAAAATTAAGACATGAGGTTCAGTTAATACAAATTTTCCAGGCACCATCACAGATGTTTTTTGCAGGGCAGGATGAGCATGTCTCATTCGTTGCACATTTCTGCATCTTCCAGGCAGTTTAGGGATTCATGCAGCAGCTTATGAACCATGATTCTGCTTCCTCAGCAACACCACTCCAGCTACTGCCAGGTGGGGTGTCTTTGAAACATTTATACAAAATGTACATCAAATCCGCTGCCTGCCATAGCTGTAATGTAAGGCTTCTTTGCAGTTTTCTATAATTTACACTTTCAAGGTGGTCTTCGTGTATTGCGTTTTAGGATAAATTGAGTCACCTTGAAGCGTTGCCAGAGGCTCGAAGCCTGCAGGGGCCCTCGTTAGGAGCTACTCTGAGGGATTTGCATCAACTGTCTTCTCTGACAAACCGGCCTCGCCTGCTGACTCCCGTCTTCTTTCCCCCTCACTCTGCACTGAGATATCCCTGCATGCAAGCAGTATGACAAAGGTAAAGTTGCACAGCGAAAAAAACCCCAACAACCCTTCACTGACAGCGGCTAGTTTTGAAACAATACGGACAAGTTAGTTTTTTCTGGCTTTCAGACTGCCAGCAGAAGAAAGTCAGAGCTATATTTTGTAATTTTCCAAGTTTTCTTTCTCTTACAGCTAAAAGGCAGACCTTAATGACATTACTGCTTTTATAATAATCCAACCCATAGCCTGAGACGTAATATATTATCAAGAAATTTATGTGGAGGAGTCAAGCTGTTTCTGGCACTATCTGTCATTTTTCCTTCTAATGGATGGGAGTGATATTTTTTCACTTAAAAAGTCACTTAACACCAGGGTAGCAAGAAATGTTTCACTTTCCTGCCGCACTGAAAGTTTGAACTGTGGGAGAGGTAAAACGGCCATAAACTGTTAATCTACAGTTGGGTGAGAAATCAAAGAGAAACCCTGCAACTTTCATCCATACACCAAGGCGGTTCTGTTATGCTCTAGAGGATATTTTTCTGACATGTTTTGGGTCAACTTGGAGGAAAGTGTTACTTGAAATCAATAAAAAGTTGTTTCTCTACCCTGATGAAACATTTCTGTCCTGAGTAGTCTCTGATCTCATATGCTTTGCTCCTCAAAGTTGGTGTGTTTGTTGGTTGTCTGGACATAAAGTGTTGATAGGTGATATTGGTCCATACTACGATTTTATGCTGAATGAATGGAAGTAGATTTGAATATTTTGCTTTAATGCCAGCACAACCAGTGTTTTACACTACTACCCAGTTTACCCAGGTCCTATTGTGAAATACAACCCAAGAAGTCTACTTGGACCCACCTATGTAGTTATGTCAGCTCTGTCAAAGGCCTCGTAACTCTTGGGGCCTGAATGTGGAGCTGCTCCTGTTTACTTTTTTGAGAGAAATTCATCATTGATTCACACATGCTGATTAAAGGCTTCACATTATGTCCCGCAGGATTTTCTTCCAATGTAAATTACTCCACCTTTCATATGTTTTGGTTCTCTAACATGTTTGCAGTGGTAGGGAGTCAGTTCTACTGTTTTGCCACATTCAAATTCACCAGTGTTTTTCACTGCCCAGCCCACAGTCTGCCATTAGTATCTTCTCAAAGGAACCCTAATTCATTCAATTTATTCTTGACATTTAATTTTCAAACTTGTCAAAACATGAGCTGATTTTTAAAAAGTACCAAAACTGGACCAGTAACAGCATTAGAATCCATCCATCCATCAACTTCGACTCATATGAATTCAGGGTTGCAGGGGCTTTAGCCTATACTAGCTGCCAGAGGGTGAGATTAGGGTTTCTTCATAGTACCAGACTTCAAACCGCTGCACAATGTTGACCTGACATTTTACTCATTAAAAGTAGTTTACCAAAGTAGTGTGCTTCTATTTAATTGATTGGCCAACAGTGTACCCTACAAGATAACTTGCATGAAGGCAAGGTAACCTTTTCAATAGATGACCCAGCACTGTGTTGGTGTCACTGCTCTGTTAATAAATACTGGCTTATCAAAACTATATGAAAAATGTTAATTTAAGAAGGGTGTTTGGTAATTTTCGCTCACAATGCCAGAAACTTTGATAACTATTTCACCTGCCTATGTCACTTAGGCATGGTTGTTAAAACCTGCTGGTGTTTGCTACCCTTTAGTTTCAACCTTAACTATAGCTTGGTGAGAACTAATTGCTGTATAATGTCATGCTGTGCATTGTAATGTAAGGCAAGAGCAGAGACTGTTTTCAAGAAAATAACTGTACACTGTAGCAAGACAGTATAGGGCTGCACCACTAAATATTACAGTAAATATATAAATATTACTACATCAGAGATTTTCACATTTCTTGGGAGTTATTGTTGTGTGTTAGGCCCTGTAGCAGTCTGTCAGCAGCAAAGCTCAGGGGCTTTCTCAAAAACAAATGAGAGCAACTTCTCAATGCTGTTCAGGCCTTGGCAAATTCTTTTACTTGTCTTCTGCATTTAGTGGCAGAGTCTTGTTTTCGTCAGTATACATTATTGATATTTGAAAGTAAAGTTGCCTTTACACTGTGGTGCAGTGTGGAAAAACTGCATTCTGCTAGTGCAGCATTAATCTACACTTGTCAGAAGTCCACAAGTATCATATGCAATTCAAAGCTCCACAGGCCATAGGCCTGAATAAAAAGCCCACTGAAGAACAACTATAAAATACAACAGCCCACAGATGTGGTTCTCTGTAATGCTGGGGTTGGGTTCAATTTGAATGTGTAAACTGATTCTTGGTACTGAAGATGAACGTGATACTGGAGAACTGTATTGTTTTCTTCTTCTTTTTTTTTTTAACTTTTGCATGATGATTTTAAGAAGCAAAGGCTTTTAAGGTTAACTAAGCTATAGCTGAGCTATAAATAAAACACGATAGAGCATAAAATTTGATACATCATATGTCCTTTGTAACAAAGTGCAATAACTATAAAGAGTTTGTTTTGTTTTTTTACAGTACTTTACAATTGTAACTAAACACACAGTGGTGCATTATTATTAGACTGATCACCACTAAGGAATTGTACTTTATTGAACTAACTTCAAATGGAAGCATGAACCACTTCGTCAACACTACCTGTCATGTTCAAGTTTGTTCATTTAAAATAGATCTTGATTACTTTCATCTTTTCATCAACCATTTATTATTTATGTTTAGCTAACTGACTTATCCTATGACTTTCTAAGATTTATGCTCTTCTTGTAGCTACTGTTTCATTTCAGATATTCATTATGTTCAGTGTCCAATTTCAGGTGTCTATCCATCATGTTTAGCTAGCTAGCTAACACTTTCAACTGTCAGACATACTTTTAACTTATTTTAAAACTAGCACAAACTCAGCTAGCTATTTCAACTGTTTACCAAGCAATTGTTTATCCAAACTGGTAGCTAACCTTTGTCTATAACTTTTCCAATAGTTTAAACAGTTAGTTTTACTTTTAGCTCACCATTTCAACCCATTATTTTCTTGTCATTACTTTGACATCCATTTGTTCCACACTGTCTATTGCTTTGTGTTCACTGTTTTAACTTTTTTAATTAATTTAGTTCACATTTGCTTAGTTCACCATCTTAATTTCAGTTAATTATTATATTATTGTTATTACTATGTGTTAGTACTCGATATGCATAAACTTATATGTCTTTTGGGAATAACTGCTTTATAAGGGCCCAAGTAGTAGTTGTTTGTCAGTGTTCTCTGTTCAGCAAAGGTACCCTAAGCATAAATAAATCTATCAGCTCTTGGATGTTACAATTTGTGTTTCTTTAAGATTTTCTTTAAGATTTTTTCACATTGCAGTTATGTAAGGAATACTACAATGTTGTCTTTCCTGACCTGACTTTGACCTTGAAATAGATGCAAACTGATTTTGGCAGCTAAAGAGATCTGCAAGGTATTCTTTGTTTCACTGAGGAAATCATATCACCAGACAATTTTTTAAAAGACTCTTTGCTGTGTTTCAACGCTGCTACATTCATTTTACCCAACATTCCCAAACTGTGGCAACTATTTTATACTCATGTTAATCTTCTCACTAAGAAAACCAGAAACCATAAAAACTGGAACCTAAGGTTTTAAATAATGAATTATAATGTTTTACCAGAATGAGTTTATCTTAAAACCACTTAATAGTGATGGGACTTCCGGCTCTTTTTAGAGAACCAACTCTTTCGGCTCGGCTCACTAAAAAGAGCCGACTCTTTCGGCTCCCAACCGGCTCTGCAAGGTGTTTTGTTGTTTTAATTAATTTATTATTAACAACAATATATAATTATGCACAAAAGGAATTACTAATGTAAAAAAAAAAAACCTGTGGTTTTATTTATATATGTTTATATATAAATATATACAGTGGGCCCTAGAGACAAAGCATGTACAAACTCCAAAACACAAGTCCAGACGTGTGGTATCCACAGAAACCTCTGAATCTCAGCTAAAATGTCATATAAATCATTTCTACATCCACCAAACACATCGAAAACAAGCCATGATTAAACGAGCAGTTACGTAAATGCGCAAAAGACCGCTAAACAAACAAAACCGAACCAAAAATTCTCCAGACTTCATATAACTGGCTGGTTAGCTTCCAGAGCAATCACTGACTCCACACACCAGGTTTCACCACGATCAGACCAAAATTCACTGAATGAGCCGCAAAAGAAGACCACAAAAACACACAGCGGCGCAAATGCGCTAAGACAGAAATTGGGTTACCGTCCAGAGTTCCTCCGTTATTTTTGCCAGTAGCCGGTAGCCACGTAATTATCAGTAGTTACCATGCCTACCTAGCTGCATCAGAGCCGTTTTCCGTCAACAACCTCCATTTTAGACCCACCTACAGACACGTGACTGGACAGACGCCACATGCAGTAAATTTGGGCCCACGTGGGTTTTGGCATTGCAACGTCTGATTGCTTGAAGTGACGTGAGCATGGCATCGTTACTGTGATTCTATTGGCTAAAACGATTAAAACGAGGTGTTAATCACGCATATTGACTAAAAGAAACCAAAGTTACAGCCCCTCAGAGTTTAAAGGGCCAGACCAATTAAACGCTCCATGCGCACTGCAGAAAAGGGCCATTATCATGTAAATGTGTGGTTAATTTTTCAAAAGTATATTTTAAAAAAAGCATTTTTAGGCCTGTTAATACAATTTATTAATTTCTGCTCTTTAATACCTGAAAAATTCAACTGGCATGGTGTCCAATCGTGCGTCAAAATTGGACACTTTTGTACAACTTCTGGATATTCATGTATTGACAGGGCTGTAATTTTTCACTGTTTCACTTTAGAAACATAAATCTTTGCACAGATGATGTTTATATGTTGGTTACTGAATTTCTGGAATCAAATGTGAACTGAGGAATATTTTTTAAAGGGTTATTAGTTAAAAATTAAAAACAACAATTAGGCGAGGATAAAATCTACTTACTTTTTCTGTGTTCCAGTCTGAGTAACTTTGACACAGTAATATCTGCTTCAACATTTACACCTCTGATGAAATCTCACAAGTGTTAGCTTTATTTTGATACCAAGATTGTAAGCACAGAGTTTGTAATTGCAGAGAAATAATCAATTAGATTTGGGCATTACATTTTCGAGCAGGAAGCTCAGAAACCCCCTTGGGGCTTAAGAGGTTAAATCTTTGTTATTTTATATCAGTCCCTGTCTGTTTTTTCATAGCTGATAGAAGAAGAATGCTTTGCAATGAAAGTAGGGGAAAAATGCGTGAAAGACATGAAAAATAAAGCAAGTTCTTGTCTTTGTGGTTATGAAAAACCTTTGTGTGTTTAATCCATATAACATAAGATTTATCTAATGACATGAAAGCCTTCTGTGTGATCTTTTTTTAGCAGTCCGACATAGGCCTTTGCTCCTGTTCATTCTAGTGGATCTAATAAGAACCAGTGAGAACTCGCTCTACTTCGCAATGGTCTGTGCACCTACTCAAAAGAATCACGACAATGGTTTTTGTTTGGCTTTTTTTTTAAACTGAATTACTATTAAGACGGGACATTTTGGGGATCCTCTGATCATTTTGATATTAGAGTTCAAGTTCAGCTTTCGTGATAATCCATAATGTTCCATGTGTTCTTTCCTAACCGTTAGTTAAATGCATTTGATGTTATTCACCTCATCCCATATGTGGTTCATTAAAAGCATAGAATGAAAACAATTCAGATCCCTAGGCATTAGTAACCACTGTTGCAGACGGTGAAGTGATATAATGAAGCCTCTGGCCATATTGAGGAAGGCCATTGGGCGGTAACAGCTGTGAATGACAAATTATTGTGATTTAGAGTGGATTTGGGCCAAACAGACTGCAGACACATCAGCATTTCTTTGACAGCAATCAATCAACATGATCAGACTGCAGTTTTCTGCTCAAATTCACCAGCATCAACAGAAAAGAAGGCTGTTTTTCTGCCCTTGTTGTCTATAATCAGACTCTATTTGCACACAATCCACCGCTACACCTCCATACTGGCACCAGATGTGTTTTCCAGCAGAGTTCTGACACAACTGCAAGGCTTCAGTTCTGCTCTGCTCCCTGTTTAGCCCTCGCTGTTTTCTTCTGATCTGTGATGTTTTCCATTACGTTCTTCTCTGGCTCGCTCTAATCTCGGTTCCTCTCTGATACTGCGTTCTCTCATGTCTTTCGGTTTGTTCTCTAATCTTCGCACCATTGATGTTCTGTACATTGCTGCACTTTAGAGAACGTTTCATCTGAGCAATAACATAAGCATTGCGGGGGAGGGTCCTCCCCCACAAAATTTGGAGAGTCAAACAGCTAATTTCAGGCATTATTGTAAATTTTTATGAACTGATTTCTGCTTTTAATGCAGGAATTGATGGTAGAAATGCCTTAATTTTTGTAAAGTTAAACTCAATTCCGGGAGCATGGTATGGTTAAACAATTATAGGAAAATAATGCAGCGAGGCTGCCAGGTACACTGTAACTTTAAAATGATTACTTGAAAATTAGTCGCAACTTTTTTCTTTTCTGTCAAAAACTTGTAGGCCTACAGATGGAAGAAATGCACTCTTGTTTTGGGTTTGCCTGATTTTAGATATTAAAGTTGATGACCGTCTGGTATTGGGCCACTTTTGTGTGATTTTGCTTTTGCTATGATTTTTGTGTTTCATATCCTCTTTTAATGTACATAAGTAATAATTCCGTTCTTAAATAGCTTGATTTGTTTTCAAAAACATAGACCCAGGCACTCATTATAAAAGAAGGTATGTCTAACTCTCTAGAGTCGATGGAGGCGCATCCAAGAAACATGACATTTTTAAGATGATGTAAGACACATCCTCGCCAAGTGTCTGTTTTTAGATGTTTACAACGTGCAGACTTCAAACTATGTACCAGTTTTTAAATTGTGTGGACAGGCCAAGTAATACCAGAGATGCGTCGCATTTGATAATTTAAGGCTTTGATGCAGCTACTCATCCATGGAAATTGACTGTGGAATAATTAGTAATGAGGAAATTTCACAACTGGATTTGTTGGACAGGTGCTCAAGTCGATTGGAATGATTGGAACATCTGAGTTCATTGAATTGGATAGATAAGTGAATGCTTCTGCCAATATAGTGTACATATATAAATTTATATTTCAGCATGAAGGCACATCTGGTCTTGTAGTGAACTGAAAACAAAAAGGTTATATATTTATATATTTTCCTTCTTCTTTTTCCTCCTTAATTATCAGCCTGCCTCGGAGTTAACAGCATCAGAGGAGATGCTCTGCATCCATGTGTTTCTAAGAGAATTACGTTTACTACAAATTATTAATCAAACTAAAATTTATATTTTGAGTTGAGATGAAGTTGAAGTACATCGACCTGCCCATTCGTCTGAGTAATGTCACGGTGTTTAAAAAGGGTCTGCTTTAAAAAAGTCTCCCCCCCCCCCAAACCCCATACCATCTCTTTTCTTTTGGGTTGTACTTGAATTCATGCTCCAAGAGGAGGAAAATAAACCTCAACAAGCCTTAGCCGATACATTTTTATTTTCTGTCCAGAATTTGTCGGCTCATTTCTTCGAGTCCTATCTCTTCAGTGTGTGTGTGACGCAATAAACAAAAGCGGTGGAGACCAAATCCATTAGTGTGAGGGACGTTATAACATAATCTGAAACAGAGAATTTTTTTTTCTCTTTGCTCCCGCAACGACCCCATTTAGGGAACGACTCAAAGCCGTATTTTACTTCGGTGAAAGCATTTGTAGTTTGTCGGGGACCAGATTTAAGAGGCTTCTTAATCACAGTGTGCTAAGCCTTGGGGACTCAAAGTAGATAACAGCACCACACTGGGAGATTTTTTTCAGTTAAATGTTACAATATGAATCATCCATTTAACAGTCCTTTATTTCTTTCTATCAGCATTCGTTCCTACGTCTGACTTTAAAGATGTCTCGCTACCTCGGTGGCTTATCTCATATGGTGCTGAGTCACACATACAGTATACTGCTACAGCACAAAACAAAGAGGACACACCTCACTAACTTACAGATATGATTCATGAAAGCAGGTGAAGTGCATTTTTCTGGCTCTCTCTCAGTCCACTCAACCCCTCAGAGGGCAGCCGCTGAATAATGATCGGCTTCTATCTATAATATGTTCTTCTACAGCCCTCCCAGTTTCAAGTGCTTTCTGGCAAGATGACAGTGCTGTCATCCACAGGGCGTGCATGGTCACTATCTAGCTTGATGAACATAAAAACCATATCAAACAAATGCCACAGCTGTCTAAACTGCCAGATCTGCACCCAATTGATCACTCCAGGGAAAGGGATTTGCCTGTTTTTGTCAGTAGCATCCCGCCTCTTGTGTATAAAATTGCTTAGCATCACATGGAGCTGCTCATTATAGCCAGAGTCTTGTTTAATCGCAGCAGCTGGTGGACTGAATGCCTTGCTTTTTGGCACTTGGAGAAAGACGCACATTAGCTTTAAAAACAGAAGGATTTCTATTTTCTCCGAGTGCCCAAACCAGCTCTGTGTGTAACAACTACAGCACAACACAGAGACAGTACAAGGAAGAGGCATGAATCCTAAATAGAAATCTGCCACAGTGTTCATCATTGTGAACAGTTGCGCAACAAAACTAACTACCAGTGTAAACTTTGAATAACATTGATTTATTAACATGTACCCCCATATGTCACTCCATATATGCCTATATGTTTTCAATAAGTATGAGACATAGATTGAAATAGATCTATATAGCATTATTATCACTTTGACCACTCCTTCAAGGTTGATACATTGATCTGAAGGTCAGAGGTCAAATCTGACATAATATTTGAAATCTTAATCCAGTACTTTACTTGCCTTGAAGAACTTGGTTGATGTAAGGTACTTTTTAATGGATTGTTTTATCAGAATTGATTCAAAACGTTTTGAGCTACCATGTCTACAGACAATTCACTACAAAAAACATAACCTCTTTGGTTGAGGTTATGAATTAGGACATTACATGTGAGCTTTAAATTTCTGATTTATAACATATTTTCTGAGGAGTCCTTACCTTTGAAAAGAATGTCTCATCTTCCTCTCCTGGCCTCTCTTTTCTACATTCTCCATCTCTGAGAATACAATTATAACATATTAGCACCGCCTTCCTTCCCTGGAAAATAAACTCACTGGACTTGAGCTAGCAGACAGACTGGTTTGCACAATACACAGAAACAGTTTGTGTCACATTGGTTGAGCTCTTTGTAATCTTGAAATTGAAATGACCTGCTATTTCAAAAAAGTTACTCCATTGATGCTCAATCCTTTTCTGTAGCACTAGATAGATGCTGAAGTACTGTGAATGCAACTATATTGAGATCTGAACAACAAAGATATGATAGTGTCACGACCTGCGGGGTCGGCAAGGTACTGATCAGCAATCTCTCTCCCCCTCCCCTGTTTTGCCGGGGCGGAACTCACGGCGGGTTCACGCCCTCGGCCCACGCCCTCCCGGATCATGCACACCTGGCCCTCATCAGACCAGCTGGTATATCAGAAGGAGGAGATCAGCTGTTCAACGCTGGATTGTTTTGAAGACTCCTGTCAGTACACGTCGAGCCCTAGTTTCCCACACTTCCGCCTCAGAAAGTAACATTTGTCTCTCTGTTCTAGATTCCCCGGACCCGTCCCCGTGTTTCCCCGTGTGGAGCGTGTAAGAGGTGGCTGGTCACTAGCGGAGAGAGGTTGGCGTGAGCGTGTCTGTGATTCCCTTGTTTTCCCTGGAGCCCTGGAACCCGTCCTCGCACATCTTGTATATAGCACTGTCCTTGCACTGCCTGTAAATACACTTGGTGAAGATTTTTGTGAATAAACTGTCTCTGTTACAACACACTCCGGAGTCCTGCGAGTGGATCCTCAGAGCAACCCGTGACAGATAGCCATGAGTTAGTCAAGTCACCATATGGCTCTATCTGCACCCATGTTTTTTCTGTCTCTGTGGCAAAAAAGGACGACCAGACAGCAACACATGAAAACTGAACTGAACTCTGTATTAATATCCTGGCATATCTGCAGTTATACCCACCTCATGATTTTTGTCAGGCGTCTAGCCCACACAGCATCTATCAGTGCCATGAATAAAGTGTAAGGAGCCCAGATTAGGCCCAGATGTGTCTGCTGGGCCATTTTTACACTGGTCCTGCAAAAGCAGCACATTCTCACTCCCAGCTCATCACAATACTGATGCTTGGTCAGCAACCTCAGGCATCATATTTTACACACTGGAGGATGTTTTTTTCAGATCTGATGATTGTACCTTAGACATCAATAGACATTCTTCAGTGTCTGAAAAAAAAATAAGAAAGCACTGTGAAGGGGAATATTGTAACCAACACCATGGTATTTTCCTAATCCTAAAAAAGAAGTTATGATATGACAAATTGTATTTGTACACCACGGTGCACATTAAATGCATCAATTAAATTATATGCAAATTCTCTGACTGGAAGAAATTAGTTTAACATTTAAACCTATTTTCTGCACATTCCAGCACATAAAATAAAATATTTTTTGTGTTTACACTCACTCTTTCAAATAGATGCAAGTAAAACACAGCAGAAAATAAATAAAGTCAAAGACTCAGCGGTCCTGTTGCTCTATTTTCACCTGTAAAGCAGGAGTGGGGCAGGCGGAGGTTTACCCTGGTGCAGGTGTGCCGCGGTCAGTGGAAGAATCCGCGAGTTTCTCTGTGAGTTTCCCATTACGTCGTAGCTACTCGGTGCTTGCTTGGAAGTTTAGGGGTTTTTTCGCTGTAAAAAGAAGTTTTCTTCCCACGCACAACGGACGCTAATGTTTTTGTCACTTTTTATGGAATCAAACTCAAAATAAGGTCAGTACTTCCACGCTTTAAACGCTGCACGCTCATACTCTCTCCCGCACTCGATATATTATCCATTGTTGATCTGTTGTCACGAACGTCGCACTCGCTTACGTCACTGTCATGAGACATTCTCGCAAAAAAAAATCACGGTTTTAGTAACGCAGTAACGCAGCGTTCCTATGGGAAAGTAATGGTAATCTAATTACCGTTTTTGCAATAGTAATCCCTTACTTTACTCGCTAAATGAAAAAAAGTAATCGGATTACAAGTAATGCATTACTGCCCATCTCTGCTCCTAACAATAGTGCTATCAACAGGTAGCACATGCTCATCAATCTGCTGGTCCACATGAGGCTATAACATGAACACATGTTTCAGATTCCCTTTTGAAATAACTGGGCAGAATTTAGCTCATTTGCCAGAATCAGTTTAGTTGTATGTATTTCATCTGAAGATGAAATTCTATCTCAAACCATGTGTTTCCATATGAATTTAAGTTCTTGGATTTTGTACTCATAATGGTCAAAAGGTTTTCTGTGCATGAAGGAGATTCAAGGAGAAAGGCAGTTACTCTAGGAGAGCTGGAGAGGGCTGTTACAGGTCCTAAACCCATAAGCAGGAATAGTATCTGTTTCTTTGTGCGAGGAGGTGCAGGATGCACACTGCCAGCACTATAAAATGACTTCCAGCAGGTCACTGGTATGAATTTCTTTGACCCAATAATCAGAAACAGACTTTATCAGGGTGGTCTGAGGACCCGACATCCTCTTGTGGACCCTGTGCTCACTGCCCATCGTCGTGCAGCAGGGGCGATTGTAGCCCATTTTTGGAAAAGCACCCCCAAAGATTTTTTACTTTGACAATATTTACTGTTTGTGTGACACACTACTAAAAATATAAAAAGCATACAGTACTTGGTTGAGATGTAACATTTTAACAACAAAAGTATAGATAACCCTCTCCCCCCTCCCATAATGGTTTGTTCCAGCTCGCCTCTCCCCTACTCTGGCGCCGTTGCTGCTAGAGCGATGGTGGCTCAGCGGAGTGGAGGTGTGAGTGCCTGGCTTAAAACAGGACATATTAGCTACATTTAACCTTCAGTTACTCTTTATATAGTTACAGTGTAGGTAGGATTCAGACCATGAAAGCATTACACCCAGGTAACCTGCAGTGTTGAAAACGTGTTTTCTGACGATGTTTGCTACCCTACAATCCGTCTTGTTCTGTAGTAAAATCAGCGACATTTGACCGTCCTGTTGCTCGCATTGAAATGTATACAGCCTATTTAAAATCTAAAACTTAAAATTGACCGTAGCCTACTGTTGTTACCACTGTCCTGTTTGAAATGGATACTAACTAGCTAACTGACTGGATGCCCATTAACCTTATAACTCCTGTTGTGTGTGTGTGTGTGTGTGTGTGTGTGTGTGTTTGTGTACAGAGAGACAGCCAGGTTCATAATGGATATAAGGAAGTTTTTTCAAAAAAAGGAGCCACATTCAGGTAAAAGTGTAAAATCAAATGATCCGTCAATCAAGAATAATGTTGGATCAGTGTTTCAATGTTTATATCTTTTATTAGATGTTCATGTGGTTTGGTTATTTGCCTTTTGGTTGAAAGTACACTGAGAGAGGACTTTTTGTTAGTGATCTTAATAGTATTTTTTTCATATTAATGTAATTTTTCATCTAATTGAATACAATCTATTTGTGTATGATTGTCAGTCCAAAGAGGGAGAGAGGAAAGAGGGGAACGTGAGGAGAAAGTACAAGGTCAGGAAGAACCAGGTAAGAAAACAGACAGGGAATAGTGACAGGCAAAACAGAAACTGTTAAACTGACAAAGAGAGCAAAAAAACAAACAAACTGATTTTACAAGTAAATTTCGATTTGCTGCAATTACATTCTGGCAAACTGGACTAGCCTGCCACATGTTTTTTTTTTTTTTTTTCACTTTTATTTCCATGTGTCTTTGAATTCAGTCTGTAGGCTGATGATTTTCATTTCTTTCAAACGATGTGTGATGTCCTTTCTTTCTGAACACATTACCCAATCCATATCAGTATAGATATCCAGCATGATTTCCCCCCCCAATAAGCTCGTCCCAGTGGGGGAATATTAAAGGAACTCTTTCAAAGAGTACCTTTAATATTTTGAGCAGCGCAGTCAATATGAACAACGACCATGGTAGTGCACTTGATGAGGAAAACTGCAGAACTTTTAAAACTTTAGGAAATATGTAGATTATAACATTTCAAACTACATGGCTTATTGTGTTCAATTTGAAGTAACACTACCCTGTTAAAATTCAAGCGCTACACAGTAGTGTTACATAGTATACCATATGAAAGTGAACAAAAGTAATTGAGACACAGTCAAAGTGTGCTTTCTAGGCTCAGGCTACATTTAATGTGTTGGAAACCACAGTACCACCTGTGCTACTAAGGGAAACGCAAGTTTTGAACCATGTGTGAAATCATGATCAATTACCAAAAAGAAGGAAAAAAGAAAAGGTTTTGATAAGTGAGAAGAGTGGTTTTCCCTTTTCTGGGACAGATAATGCAGATTAAAGGTTGGGCAAGATGGGCAGGAGATTCGTTACCGCACATGGGGCGCTTAATCATAACGTTCATAATAGGAACCTCATTTAGTCGCTTCAGGCAGTTTCTGGGCTCTGTTGCCTTAGAACAATAATGCGTGAACAAGGAGCTCCCTTTGAAGGTGATATTTGGAGAAAAAAAGGTTGCCGCAATGGCACCGCAGACTTTGATAAATTATTTTTCATCAGCAAGAAGCATGCTCTGCACCTGTGCACGAGTCTAATGAAAGAAGAGAGGGCATTGTTATTAGCCAAAACTCAGTGTGTGTACTTTGCTCCATGCACGTGTGTTCAAGCATTCAAGTAAGCCGGTGTGTGTTCTGGGATTGTGTAACCCAAGGGATTCTGTGTTTGTCCTTTCAGTTTCCTACAAATGAGGGGAAGTTATTGACTCAGCATGGGCAACACAAAACCTGAAATATGAGAGGAGGGCAAAAAAACAACAAAGAAGATGGTCTTTTAATAATTCCTTTATTTTTAACAAATCCAATTATCCACACATCTGGGATAAAAGTGGCAGGGAGAATCTTCCAAAAAGCTTTACTGCAGTACATCACAGAAGCACAGAGTGTGTCAGAGTATGTATTATACATTGTAATGTTGCAGTGACTACAAAAGCAGCTACTTTGGTCCTGGAATGTAAAAGAAAGCCAACAAGGCAATCATTGTCTCTTGAAAGCTGTCAGCGCTTAAGGCATCTACCCATCAACTGAACTCCTGCTGTGTTTTTTGCTGCAGGCGCTTATTTTCTCACAGCAATTCTTTTTTTTACCCGCAGTCCCTCTCCAAAATGATGTCTGTGTGTCGCCGTGCGCACCTCATTGAGGCATTAAATGACAAGCTGGCAGCATCAAAACAGATTTGATCGTGCGCTGGAGGGACAGCGCTGAGTGCTTCAGAATGTGCTGATGCTGCGCTCACACCATAAAGCCCCTGCAAAACAAAAGTCAAGAAGATGAAGGGGGCTGATGGCGCCTCGGGGTAGGAACTTCCCGGTGAGGATCACATGCAAAGTTCCACCATTGAAGTGCACTACGCTCACCAGCTGCTGTTTAAATGCTGAATGTGGATGAATTTTGTATCGTCATTTCACAATGAGATTGTAGTCTATGTCAGTGGTCCCCAGCCTTTTTTGCGCCACGGACCGGTTTGTGCCCGACAATATTTTCACGGACCGGCCTTTAAGGTGTCGCGGATAAATACAACAAAATAAAACTAGTACCGGTACCGAAAAAAGAAGATTTATTCATAACACACGTGAAAAGACCCAGGAAAACCGAGTTAACGATAAAAACGATAACAAAATAACGCTGAAAACCGATAAAAACCCTGAAAACCATACATTTCACACCCGAGTCTCACTCTGGCGTACCAAATGACTCAAATGACCCCCCGTGGCCCGGGGTCTGGTCTATGTAATATTTGTGCCACAGTTTTCGGGGGGGGTGTCTTTATCCCAAACAAGAGATCTGCTCTTTCAGTTTGCATGAAAGAGCAGTCTTGATCTACTAGCAACAAAAGCAATCGGACGTTTTTCAGTCCAGCACTCTCTTTGTAACTTATTTGATACAACAACTGCCAGGAACCTATTTTATTTAATTCAACTTTATTTGTATTGCACCAAATCACAACAACACTGCCTCAAATATAAGGTAAAGGCTCTACCATAATACAAAGAAAGCAGAGACATGCCCAAAAATCACATGACCCCTATGAGAAAGCACTTTGACAACAGTGAGGAGGAAAAACTCCCTTTTAACATGAAGAAACCTCCAGCAGAACCAGGCTTAGGGAGGGGCGGCCATCTGTCATGACAGTTTGGACCAGCTGTGGAATATATGACTGAGGTCTTAGCTATTGATAGTAAGGTTAACTAGTCTCTTGCTTTGCCTTCCTTTTTTTGATCCCATAGATATTATGTTTTTTTGTTTTAACCGTGCTGCTAGGATAGCTGAAAATGCTCCGAACAGTGACACTCCTCAAAATAGTAAAGTTGTGGGCTGTATCACCAAAGCTATAAATAAACATACTAAAGCACTAAAGCAAAAGGGTAAAAGCAGAGTTCCTTGACTTGTCACCAACAACCTTTTTATGTGGGTTACATTAATTTCACCCATTGCTGATATAAAAAGCCTTAATTAAATTTTAATCACTTTCTCCCTTCTTGTTTCACAGCTTAGTAATGCCAGCCTGATGCAAGCAGTTACAGCGTCTTTCCACATTTATCATCATATATTATCGTTATCATAAAAGAGATTTGCAAGAGCAAATTGTATGTCCTGTGTATGAGACATCCCTGACAAGCTACTTCCTATCAGAAAAGGCAGCAAGATAGCACAGCTGAATAAATCCCCCTGTAAAAAAATTGCTTATGTTTCCCTGCTAAATGTCTCTGGCATGTGATGATGTCAAAAAACGTCTCTTGAAAGTCTTTGAACTGCATATTCAAGTGCGGTGGCCAAGTTAGTCCCCCAGCAACTGAGCACTCTGGGAGGCAGTTGTGTGCTGACGCTGGCAAGCAAAGTTCACATCAGTTTCTGGGATGTTGATTCCTTTTGTCCAATCTTTTTACAAGTCCTATACATAACATATTCACTGGATATTTCTTTAAAAAATGCATAGGCCGGGTGCTTAAAACAACCAGGGGGCTATTAATTATGGATAATGCGCCCCGTTGTTCCGTCCGGTGTCTCCCGAACAGTTGGCAGCAGTGTCTTAGTATAATAGGGCTGTCATTTTTTCCCTTTTTTTTTCCCTTAACACAGAGAGAGAGATAATGTTAAGAGTAAAAGTAGAAATCACAGATGTGCAATTGCATCCCTCCCAATTTGTTTTAGGAATATTGAACAATCAGGTGAAAAATGGCATTTTGAGTTTGGGAGAGAAAAATTAATCTCCATATTTGTACAGCTGTAAAAATATGCAGCTATACTGTATATTTTTACAAGACAGAAGCTTTATATTTATTCTCTCCACCTATTTTTTACACTATTTTGTTTTCTGTCTATTTCAGATTAACCTTTTTTCTCAGTTAACCTGTTTTACAAAGCAGGTAAACTGAGAACGGCTGTGAATGGACTTCATTTTAAGCAGTTGCCAATATACAAAGTCAATTTTTTTAGTCATGATTAAAAACAGTTTCATTATAATCACTGAAAAATCACTATTGCAGGATCTTTACGTTACAATATATAATGCCTCGAGACATATTGTTGTGGTTTGGAGCTCTATAAATGAAACTTATTGAAATATTGTAAAGTTTTATATTATTTATAAATACATATTTATTATTTCAATATATTTCAATATATTTATATTATATATTGAAAAGTTGGGTAGTCTTTACCCTAAATGACAGTGTCTTATATAATTGTCATAAAGAAAGTTAATTGAGCCCCGCAAAAAACCTTGACTGAAGTATAGAGTAACAGGTTAATCAATAATGGCTACACCTTAAGTTGACATTTTGAGGTCAAAAGACTTTTGGCATACAATGTGTAAGCTATATCATGGATTTCAGGGTTTGGTTTTGGTTTAAGTTTTGTTTAAAATTCCTATTAACATAAATATGAATAACAGGAAAATAGATTCAAAGCAACCACTGCTGCCTGCTGTGCATCTTTTGGTACAATGAAAACATTGGAGGGCAGCAGGGAGAGGCTCTGTTTCAGTGATGGTAGTTTGCTGCTGGAAGAAAAGCTGTTCAAAAATATTTTTGTTTATGAAAGTCAAGAAGGAAAACCAAGTTGCTTGGTAAAACTATCACGCGTCCTCGCATCTTTATTAAAGTGAATTAATGATGAACCGTCCTCATCCTCATGCATGAGTCATAATCTATCACAGCCTTATTTCTGCATGATCCATGATCAGGAAGAAACACTGGAGAAGAACAGAAATGCGCAGCATGAATGGGACAGTGACAGCTCTTCTGTGGACTTCCCAGAAATATAACAAAACATGTTTTCGTGAGAACTTGTCTCTTATTGAGAGGAGAAGGCTGGTTGGCCTGTGCTTCCCAACCTACTAGCATGGCACTCCAATCTTTGATAAACAGCAGAGAATTGTTGTTTTGTTTCTTTATTGTTTGTTTGGTGATAAAATAACTGACTCATCAGAAGAACATGAGCTCTGCTATCACAAGATAACAGGTTAGACTTACTCAAGATCACAGGCAAACAAGCTTTGTTATTAGAAAATAACAGAATAACTGTCCTGTTATCTTGATAATGGCATTAAAAAGGCCACTTTCTTTATCTGTAACCAAGTCCATCTCTTTAATTAAGTACTCTTATACTCTTCTCTTATGACTTTTATGTGAGCCAGAAAACAAACCAGGAACAGTAACTAGGAAATGGCTGGAAACATGGGGGGGCACACACAGAATTGCGAGGGTCGACACGACAACAGACAGAGGAAAACACAGGGCTTAAATACACCAGGGAGTAAGGAGGGACTGGAAAACAGGAAGGAAGCACATCTGGGGCTAATCTCACATAATGAGAAAAAGGAAATAAAGCAGAATACACTGACATATAACACAGACTGTCAAAGTAAAATAGGAAGCAAAAGACAGATGCGGATTTGACAAGGGGATACAGCTGACAGGGAAAACAGAGCACACATGGAGCACAGAGACAAGAGTGGCAAACTGTGACATGGAGACACAACTGACTGGGGAGACACACGAATGTAGACAAGGAAGCATTACTGACTTGACATGACACATGGGACTCGCAGGAGGCACAGTGCAAAATGTAAGATCTTGAAATCAATAACGTATAACCAGAAATAAACAGAAACAAAGAATATAAATACTCAAAAACCATAAACACTGAGTCAGAAGACTCAGGACCATGACACAGAAATTGTTGATCTACTTTGAACCCTGAGATGTTTATACAGGAAAATCAAAGAGAATCGTCCTAAAAAGAGAAAACATCCAGCAGTTCTCCGGGCAAAAATGCTTTGTTGAGGAGGCCAGAGGAGAATGGCCAGACTCTTTTAAGCTGATAAGAAAGCGACTGTGACTCAAATAATCACTTAGTACAACCTAGATATGCAGAAGAGCCTCTGTCCTCAGGAAATTTTATAATGTCATGACTGATCCCCAGGACCATTTCTAGTGGTCCTCTGTCCGCACAACATGTCAAACCTTGAAGCAGACGGGCAGCAGAAGACCACACCAGGCAGCTAAGAACAGTAAACTGAGGTTACAATTCTGTGAAAACGTTGCCTCGTCTGGTGAGTCTCAGTTTCTGCTGTGACATAGAATTTAGAATTGGGTGTAAAAAGCATGAAAGAATGGCTCCATTCTGCCTTATATCAATGGTTCAGGCTGCTGGTTGTGGTGATGTAATAATGTGGCACACGTTGGGCCCTTTAGTACCAATTACACACAATTTGTGTGACTATATCCATCTCATATGACCACTTTGTCATTTTTTTGGAATGGGGAGTTGGATGTGAAGCATACAAATGTGTAGCTTCTCTGTGATACTACCCTGTGAACATGGGCAAAAATCTCTGAGGAATGTTTTTAACACCTTGTTGAATCTGTGTCATGGAAAATTAAGTCAGTACTTTGCAAGGGGTTGCAATAAAGTTGCGTTGCTGGCAAGTGCATGTAAATGAGGAAGTGAACACATTTTACCGCTACAAAAGAAATGTTTATTAATCTTTTATTTGTGGTCCCACTGCCCACACGACAGCTAGGTTAATCATCTCATTACAGCTACTGACTGAAGGAAATATTCATCAGTCATTATATAATCATGTTTTTTATTCTGCTACTGTACAGGAAATGTTAAAGATTAAGTTTAATTCGCTGGATCTTGGCCAAATGAAATACCAGGGTAACTTGTATTTCCCCTTATTATTCAAAACTAACTAACACAGAGTTATTCTGAACCTTTCCACAGCCTGTGACCGCAATGAGAATTTAATTTCTCATTCTGGCCCATATGCTCATTAAAATATATTACCACTATGAACTATTTAGGGAACCATATCTATAAGTCTGAGATGCACTGCCACAGAGGAAATCCTCTTTTTGAAACTGGTGAACTAGGCTCGTTCTTCACTGTCAACCTGCTCCGTGCTGACTCTGATAAAACCCTTCCTGAGACTACTGGTTTGTGTTTTTGAGAGCGATAGATGGGGAGTTGGGAGGGTGTTGCACCCATACAGTTTCTTATCTGTGCTTCACTCAGCACGACTATAGCCAAAAAGATGACTTCCCACTGCAGTAATTTATATTTGGAGTACACCATACATGGGTACTTACAATTTCCTACATAAACTTTCTGTGCTGCACATTTAAACCTGGAAAGACAGGGACCATAACAAGACTCTCACACCAAACAGGCACCAATGACAGATATGACAGTGATTTCAGAGGCACAGTAATTGAATGAAGCAGCTTAAAATAGTAGGTTCTTTATTTCCCTGTCATCTGTGTAGAGCAGTATCTGAGCAACCAACTGATTTAGGCTGCATCTCTAATTTGGTGTAGGTGGGCTGCAAAGTGGCTTGTAGGTCTGCAGCAAATGCATGCAGATCAAAGCAACATAAAAATCCCAAGGTAGCAAGGGAGGAGGAGCTAAAAGTCATATGAAGAACAGATTAGACAATAACGACAACAGATATGAAATTGAAGCCGAGACAGAAAGAGCATAAAAATGAAGAGTTGGGGTTGACATGGGTTGCCAAGTGGCTTGCATGTGTGCAACAGCTTAAATGGTACACCTTCAATGAGACTTACCACTTGGATGTATTAAAGAGGGCTGGAACTGTGAACAGCTGATTTGCCAGGATTGTGGGTAATTCATTAAAATGTGAACCGCTGTGATTGAAGGAAATAACATAAAATAATAAAAGAATGTGGCACAATATAGCAAGGGTGTCAAACTCACATTGATTAATAATCCAATTTGACTTCGAGCCAGAGCTGTAAAACCACCACATCATATTACTATAAAAAATAATATCTTAATGTTTCTGAATTTAAAAAACGTATTCATTTTTAATAAAAAGGTTCAAGCACATTCTGAAAACGTTAAATTTCGCTGCCCATTTACAATTTACATCTTACACTAGGTCTAATAAGGGCCAAAATTGCTTATTATTTGAAGGACCTATCCAATGATCCATCCAACCTATCAAGATTCTGAAATATCTTTAACTCATTGGTCATTTTCACTCCTCTGTAATACTAAGAAATGTTAATGATCACTTTTCAGCAATGTTCATACTTTGCAAAGCCATCCATTGAGCTGAATTGGACCCTGTGGTTGGCCACTTCTGGCCTGCAGGCCATATGGTTGACACTCCTTAAATGAGAAGGGATAATATCATAGAAGAAAAAGAGGGGAAAAGAAGGGAGGCAGGTGTATGAGGAAGAAATGAAAGAAAGACAGGCAAAGACTCCTGGAAAGTCCTGCATTTATACACATACACATCCTCCTTGTCACTAAAGGACACTTAGCAATGACTTGACCCCAGAGTCATGTTTACATAGAAGCCAGTAAAGCGGTGCCAGAGAAGGTCTGTACTTGGGCATGTTCACATTCCCCTCCCCATTAAACGATTAGTGAGGCCTTAATCGGCCGAATGCTTAATTTAGCTAAGGAAAGCAGAACTAATGTGTTATAAGAGGCTCAAAAGGACTGAAGCAAGGAAGAACACAAAAAAAGAAAAGTCTGCCAACTTCCTGCATTGTGGCTTTCTGATGATTGTCACTAAACAGTAGCTTCAAACATGATTTTCCCATAAAAATAAATACAGACAAGAAACAGGATCACCAAATTGTCAAGCCGCTTAGAACGAGTGATCAAATAAGCTATTATTCAACACTCCTTGCACTATAAATAGTCACCACTTGTCATGTCCAGGATTTGATACCAAAACCCTTGAGATCAGACTGTGAAGGCTGACAAAGAGTCGGAATAAAGCCCAGAGAGGCATTTTCAATAATACCCCTTCAAAGAGCAGTTCCTATTTGAGGATTTTCTTTTTATTTGTTTGTCTTTTTATCCCCCCCAAAACGACCGTTACAGTTGACGAGCTGCTGTATTCATCATTTCTCATATTGCGTTGTGTCACTCGGAGGTGAGCGGCGTGGATAATCAAGCAAATCATGAGGCTGGAAGAGAGCAATTTTTGTGCATTTGGGACCAGTGCTTCACTGTGTGTTTCAGTGTTGTCCTCTTTATTTATTTTTTGGTTTTGCTTTTTTTGTGTGTTTGTCTTCCTGCGGGTCATTTCTGGACTGCACGTACACTGCAGGGGAATAAAATTACACACGCTGATGCCAAACATAAAGGCTGAAATGTGAAGGTAAAAAAAAACCTAACATTTTTTATTTGTCATTTCCTCTTGTCAGTTTTATGTTGTTCTCATTCGGCAGTCCCTAAGGCGAGTGATGGATAGGTAACATGCTACAGTGCGCATTTTCACCATGTTTATCTTTAGCGTTGGGGAATATGAGCGAGGGCCCGTTGTTGTACAAGTGGCCCCACTCTCATCATCCATAAATATAATTGGAAATGGTCCTGAGGATCAGTCATGACATTACAAAATTTTCCGAGCAAACACAAGTAATGATCTACCTAGAAGGGGCCTCTTGGGCTTCACTATATTTAACAAACTCAAGTGATTTGACAATCTCTTGCTGTCTGCTAAAGCCTTTCCCTGAACAGTGATTAAAACAGGACATGACAGGGCTGTCACACTTTGGATTTCAACATGTGCCTCAGTGGTGGGCATGAGGCTGAGGGTGGTGTGTTAAAACCCAAAAAGCAAGTATTAAACGTATAGAAAGAATCTGACAACCTTACTGCAAGTGAAAAACGGTATGTGCATTTGTATGACACTCTAAGCTTAGGACATGAGCTTCACAGAAATTCTACTGTACTGTCCCAGAATAGACAACTGTTGTCTCACGGCTTCCAGAGCCATTCATATACTAACACAATGCAGGCTAATCCAGTGTATTTTTGTCAGATCCCTGCTGGGTCTCTCTATTGTGCGTGCTATAGTAATATCGCCCAGTCCAAGGCAACAGTCCTTGCAAAGACACCTAAAAAGTCCATATTAGGTAGTTGGATGGGTAGCAGTGGCATGAGTCACTAATTAGTCCACCAGGGGACCCAGGTTCCTTTCTTACTGGGACCTTTGCCCAGTTTTTACTGCTTAACCCTAAGAAGGGAAATCAACAAACATCAAAAGCAGAGGGCCATACTAACTTAGATAAAGTAAACTAAACACCACTGATTGAACAACTGCATTAAAACATTCAATACATAGTGCTAAATTTGGTCAGTCTTTCTGGATGTACTTGGTAGACATAACATTTCTCTAAAAGAAAGGTGGAACCAGTTCCATTGTAATCTGTTGAGTTTTAGTTTGATGTGTGGAATAGTCTGACAATTACATGGAAAAATATAAGATGAAGAACCTTATTAAATTTTCTAAATGGTTACAATCACTGCAGTACAGACATGCAACTCAAACTCAGATGATCACCCTACTGTTAAACAATGAAATCCTAATTTCCAAGGTTAAATTACTGAACAAAAAAGACAGATGTTTAGACATCACCAGGGCTGTAAAATGATGTTGTTTATCACAGCTAAAAAAAAAATTGCACATAGGCTAAGTGACCTTACCTGGAATTAGATTAAATGGCAGTACAGTATTATTACAATCTTTTACTAAGGGGTCCTTATGATGTCTTTTTATTACTGTTGAGGGGTTATGTAGTTTTCCTTTTAGGATGTCTGGAACCTGGACTGTATTATGTGGTCAGAGAAGGTTTAAATACTAACAACTGAATTTAATTAAGGTTTAAAAAGTGTCATGATTTCAGTTAAAATTGTTGGAAGCTGTTTAGCTTCACTGCTAAACTGTCAAATAAAGGCAAAAAAGCACAAAAATACATCATAACCCCCCCCCCCCCAACCTGACCAGACCCTTGACCGATCTCACCTGGAAAGTCGTCCCAGATCTGACAGAGCAGTGCCAGGCACCTAAATTTTCCCTCTATTTCATCATGTATATGGACACCTCGAGTTAAGCCTTGAGTTACACCACTAATCTGAGAAGGACAACCACATGTAAGAGAAGGTGAAAGATAACAAGAAGAACAATTGTTGTCTACGATATAAAAATATATATGTATATTTTTTAAATGCAATAATATAAAACACAAAGTTTAAGTATATATTTTTTCTTCTTCCTATGTGGAAATCAGATGTAGAGAAACAAGATGTACAACAATTTTTGTGGTTTTTAGTAATTCTTTTGCTGTCTGTGTTTATGGTCTGAGAACACTGTTTTGCTTGGAGTGGAGATAAAAATGTTTTGATGAGATAGTTTGGTTTTGCCAAAAGAGTCGGTTGTTTTGTGACTATAGTTTGCTCAAAAACTGTTTTGTTGTGTTTAAAGTTTTTGAGAAAAGGCCAGAAGGTTTGAAGAAATGTGTCCTAACAGATGCGAAAAGCTGCAATACACCGACTTTGAATAGACATTTCAGTTTGTATTCAATATGAAAGTGCAGAGCAAAGGGAAAGAGGCAAAACTCAATGTACTGTGCATGCAATGTGTCTTGTAATTTTAGAAGATTGAAGGTGTGTGCACCTCCAGTAAGCAAAGCCACTTTTATTGTATTTTTGTTGTGTTTATGGACCAGTACAAATGTGGTACAAAACTTAATGTTTGCATTTTGTCATGTATTCTCAGAGGCTTTTCTTTATCAAAAAAGTTATCTACAAGGGCTTGAGGCTTTTTGCTGTTTGATGTGAGTAGATTCACAAAACCAGTGATCCCTTCCTTAAAAAGAAACCATGGTAAATCTGTTTCCATGCATTAGTGTAATGAGAGAAGAAATGTGCCAACCTTTCCACAGTTAATAAGGAAATCAGGACTAATTGGTGTATGGTCAGTTCTTCAGCACTTTGTACACATCTGTTTGATCTTCTACAAGCAGGTATTATCACACATGCACCCAGCATTACCTTGGTACTCAAACACATGAGTTCAGTACACCTCTAGCATTAAGGTTGTAAGATCAACATGCCTCACAATATACCAGAGCAAGATTCTAATCAATTTACAAAGAGCTGAGGCGAAGCAATTCATCCAGCAGCTGTCTTCTACACAAAGCTCTCACTGCCACCTTTTCAATAGTACTTCTGGCAACCGCATGAATGCTTAATGAAAACACTTTGGTTAATGGCAAATATAAAACTTCTTTGTTACTGGATATTTTCTAAGCTGTGTGCTTTTGCTGCTAAGCAAATGATAGAGTCTAGACCGACCACTTTTATCTATGGACCTGACATGCTTTCTGAAACATGAACTCGCTGAGTAGATGCTACTTTAGAGAATTCCACATTCAAACAAAATAAGCTAAATAAACTTTTACCATACATGCAGACTATCAACTTTATTAAGTGCATGCAAACGCTAACAGCCATAATGACCAACCCCAGGTGATGGCACTTCCTCAAAGCCTGACTTGCACTGAAAGTAATCATAGCCAGGCTGGGGCTTGCAGTGACTGTGCAGGCTAAAAATAACAAGTGTGAATCAACGCTTCGGGTTCACAAGGTTAATTTTGCCTGATTAACACTTGCCCATAAAATAATCTGTTTATTCATTCTCATTATGTAACGTAATGTACCCTAACAAAGTCTACAGGGATCTTTACCTGCCCTGCAAGTTTTTGCTCCCTTGCTGCTTCTCTATCCATGATCCAAGTATGTGTCATGAAAGTAAATGGCCCTTAATTGGCTCTAGAGTCAAAGAGCGGTGTTTGAGCACAGTCTTGCAAGACTAGTGGAACTTGAAGAGTTTGTTAAGTGGTTTCATCGGGCCAAAAAGAGAACAAAAAAATCCAGTTTCTGTGGGTTTAATAAAAGTCCAGCTGTGACAAGCTGCAGCCCAGTGTGTCGAATGTGTCTCCTCACCATCTCCAAAACGTAATCATGTCAGAAAGTAAGGATTCTTGTTTTTAGCTTGACCTGATATGTCCTGTTCTTTGGAAAATGTGTCATATGAGCAAAAGTTTTAAACCCAGAGACTTTTACAAAACAGACTGTTCATTTGCATTCTTTTACAGTAACCAAGGAAATTCCCATAAGATAATAATTGCCATAAGAAATTGTCTAATAAAGCTCATGCAAGCTAACAGGCCTGTAGTTTCAGTCCAAAACAACAGTCAGTATCAACAGGCAATTTAATTTGTGGAAGGATTTTCTGATTTTCACTGTTGGACTCTATCGGTCTGCTAAAAAGTGATGAACGACAAGGTAGCTAGCATGCAGCGTTATGCTATCTAGAGTGAATGTCTAATTTCTACAAGTTGATCCATTAACTCAGCAAGCCATTTTCAAATTACTTAATACATTTATTAACCACATCCACATCTCTGTAGCATAGCAAGTTACAGATATTCTAGCCAGCAAAAACTGTGTCTTGCTTCCTGTTATAAAAAGCAGAAGTCACATTAGATGTGCAGCACTTCATAGTAAAATGCGTTGTAATCATTGTGATACTCAGGTTTACAGAACATACCCAGACCTCCCAGTTGTTGACAGAAATTGTATGCCTTTGCCTGCTGCTAGCTTGCACAAGGTCTCTGCAAACACTGCCTTCCCTTCACTTACTGTCTGCAGGTGTCAATAATAGTAATTCTTTTTGTTGAGGAATTACAAATATGGTAAATTTCCAATGTAAAAATGGCAGCTACATAGAACATATTTCATTATCTTTAATTCTTATGCAATGCTTCAATAATGCACTTCATAACTAATAGTCTGCTATGAGAAAGCAATTAAAGTTGCAGCTCAGTGTTGAAGCTTTGAAGAGTCTGAGCTACAAGAGCTAATAGTGCTTGTAGGCTCAAATACAGTGCAGCAGAGCAGAACGGCACTCGCTGTCAAAAAGAAATTGGGCAGATAAGTTGCAAGTATTTGAAAACAAACACACCCCACTATAAACCCTTTTATACCCCCACAAATACCCTGGCTGTGCAGTTGTACATCCCTGCCCTATTTTTTCATTTCACGCTACACTTTCCAAGGTGTTGGTGGAGAGCAGCACCACGGTCCAATTTTACACACTCTCTGTCCTGACTTTGGCTCTGTGATAATAAGTTCACTTCTTCCAGGGAATGACAGGGAAAAAAGGAGGTTTCAAAAATCTGAAACAGAGGTGTGCAAATACCCTTACGAGCACATACAAGAGGGTATTAACAGACACACAGGTGGCTAATGCTTTGGGGCTCCTTCAGTCATCCTTTATTCTTAAATGTCAGACATCACACAGTTTGTGAATGCTTTCTCCCTTAGGGCTGAATGAGCTGTACTGGAGTGAAAAGTGTTTTCTCTCACCTTCTTTTCATCCTCAACAAGACCTAAAATGTTTAAGTGCTTAATCCCAATTAATCTGGAGTTTACAGAAAGCCTTTATTACTCTACTGAATTAGTTTAGTGGTCTTAATCCCTTGACAATGAGTGGAGGCGTTAGTGTGCAACCACATGCACATTCACAGATTTGTAAGTGCACACATCTTGCTTTGGAGAGCAGGGACCAGTCTTTTTGCACTCAAAGTGTGGGGAATTACCAGAATTTGGTCAAGAAGAGTTTACTGTAGCTAAATCTAGATCCAAACATCCATAATAAGAGGTTGACAATGGTCGAAGATGAACCCATGTGCTATTTTTCCACGTATGAAATTACCCTTAAACGACTTGCCACTAACTACAATTATTTTCGTGGTTCAACAAATGAAGAAACAAAATCAGCCGAATGATTGACCAAACATTGGATTCACCTCTGACACTACAGACTGTTGGATTCAGTGTAAGCTCCTCAGCCTAAAGTAGAA
>NW_024582758.1:421372-422557 GCF_018398535.1 Haplochromis burtoni
TTGACTTGTCAGTGACATTTAGGAGAAGCAAGCAGCCCTCCTCAGATAATGAAAAAGTCAAACCGTGTCCACATCAAAGGAAACACACATGTAGTCTGCGCATCCACACGCACTCACAGGAGTAGCCGTACCACATTAACATTTCATTTTGTGTGATAAACAGGATTTGGTGTCGCATTTTAAAGTAAATCTCCGCTGGTAGTACATTGTAAAGATAAGGTCATATGGAGAGTAAGTTCAGCACCTATCAGCTGGAGCAATTGTGCATGTGTGTGTGTGTTGTCCACACTGCAAACAAATTTTTCCCCAGCAACGTAATATTATTAAAACTCCAAAGTTGTAGTGCTAATCTAGAGTGTCCAGATGCCTTGGACTGTGTAATCATATGATTGCAAGGATGGGAATGCACTTTGAACAAAATGCATCATGGAAAATGGTATAAGCTCATTTAAAAAAAAAAACAAAAAACTGTGGCTTCTGTGCCTGCATACAGAGAAATATGACCGAGATGCTGTGATTGACATGTTACTGCTGATGCTAAAACACCCTGTCCATTTTCAGCACACCGAGTGAGTCTGTCTAATAATGTGACATCCTGAGATGTTTTATATGCGCTTTCCCAAATAAATCAAACGGTCCAAATCACATCTGAGTCATAAAACAAAGGCCTGTAGGGTTCCTGGTGGCTCAGCTGGCATCTGCACGTGACATTCAGAGCTTTAAATGTGGCCAACAACTGGGAGCCCGTGGTCAGTGAGAGCAGGAAAGTAGGACAAAATACCCCAGAAATACAAGCAAACATTAAACGAGCTTGGATAGCTTGTTTTCTCCAACATTTTATTAAAACTTTGCATCTTTTTTCCATACCTTCTTAAGTCCAGCATATAATCAAAAGATAATCAAGATTTTGTAAGCACCAAAAAAAAAAAAACAGCAAAAGAAAACTTTAATCTTTCATCTTTGTAACATTCCACTTCTTACTCGAGTACTCTGAAAAATTGCTCAACATAATTTACGGCGGGAAGTACGCAAATCATCCCGTTCTGAACTATTTTCTTAATCAGGGCACATGTTCTTTCAGCCTTCATTCACTTTTTTCTCCCTTATTAATTTAGCACAGCCACTTTGTTCATCAAGAGATATAAACAGCTGCACAGCAAATCCAGCATGTCCAAATTAACACTG
>NW_024582758.1:434173-445172 GCF_018398535.1 Haplochromis burtoni
CAGGACACAAGCATGCGCATATTCAGACTCAGTTTAATTGCCTCTGAATGTCTTCCTCAAAATCAGAATTCACAGCAATCCCCTCCTCAAGTAATTATTTGAATTTCTAAAATATAGTTCAGAGAAAGCTAGAGATCATGAATGACACTTTTCTTCTTTTTCATTTATTTTTTATCAAACCAGAATTCCCTGCTTTAATTGAGCAACCTCTGACTTTGCTGCTCACTCAAGACACAAAACACTGTGGCACTCTTTCTCCATCTTGTGGGGCCTTACAATCATCACACCCCTGGCTTCCTGTAATAATGCTGACCTAAAAAAAAATGCTAGTCTATTTCATGCATCATTAACATGCATCAACTACTGACAATAATGAGGATAATTGGATTTTAAATGAACACAGTTCATAATTTGCTCCAGAAATTGATGGGGATTATTGATGTGTGCAGCCTCCCACCAGCCCAGTGTTCATTGACACTCATGTGTCATCACTGTCTCCTAGTGGCTGTCTTAAAATCAACCTGCCTGTGTATTTAACAATGAGGCAAACATGGGTTTTACACTTGGCAAACTAAAATGTCCAAATCAGTGTCAACACAGGTGATTTTCTCTGTGACAGGGCCTAACAAGTTGTAGCAGCAAGAGTAAAATCTTCAGCAAACTGCATTATAAAGCCAGAGGTTGAGTGGGTTGTGAGGTTAACTTATCTGTAGTTAGAGCAAATTGACCACAATTACCTTTAGTTAATAGACAGATAGGAATACCCACATGAAAGCTAAGTTACATAACAGCCAGACAGTAAAAACCTGCCAAAACCCACTACCAACAACAACAAAAACGACCAATAACCACCAACACCCCTAACAGCAATCAGCCAATAACCAATAAGAGAAAATTAGCCATTCAAGGCTTGATCTCTTGCTGTGTTATTTTAATCATGACACATCATGAAAACTCAGATATAAATGACTATTTGAAATTCTAATGATGATGACAGATTCAGAGCATAGAGTCCATTTTTGGTACATTTAAAGGACGGGAGAGCAGAGGAAGTATTGTTGGATGCTTTTACATCGCCTGCTGTGAGCTTCTCTGGAGTCTTACAGACGACACCTTGAGCCATTATTGGATTCTTGCGCGAATTAGTCTCACTGTTTGCTCCAAAACACACTGATTGTCTTTAACAAGGACTCTCCGTTTTGTTGTTTCTCCAGTGAGTGATTCAAACCGCACTGTAAAAAAGTAGCAGTGGTTTGTTATCTGCTCGGTGAAACTCAAAATGTTCCTCAGCTAATTTACAACTGGAGGCAAGAAAAACATGGAAATATCAGTCCGTCTGTTGCATATCACCACTGATTAATTCAAATATAGACAACAACACAAATATGTCATTTTGAGTAGCTCAACTCCTTAAGATAATTTGAATGCAGATTATATAGTTTAGTTGGATGAGGCTGATGTACAAAAGACCAACCCTTCATGCTTATGCTGATTTGTTGAGGTAACAGGTTCATTTTCCCCATTCTTTCTTTGTTTTCTTTAACATCTTGAATACAAATTCCACAGCAAAGATTATTTTATTGTGAAAAATGCATTTTACAGTGAACAATTTAGAAAAAACAGAACTAAATAAAAACCAAACTATTTTTATATTTCTGCAAAAAACAATGGATTTTGAAATATGATAGCTATAAACAAACCTTAATGTTTTCATTAAACTCATTCATATAGTAATACATGTAATAATATAAATATTTGAATTAGGGCTGGGCCATATTATACCGTTCACGGTTCGCCGGTACAATGTTAGGCAACAATAAGAAAATGAAATATCACGATAGAATATGGGTAAAACGCGCATGCGATAAAAGTTAACGTGAAGGTTCCTGATGGTTAGAGACAAATGCAATCGCATGGCAGGATGCTGTAAACGGACCAAACTTCAGTCAGGAGAACAACTGAGATAATCCATCCACAATACGAGGTTAGTCATTAATATACTGCAACAACATGGGAATAGAGCAGCTGTGATAGAATACAGCATTAATGAATCAATGGTACAGAAGTGGAGGAAGCAAGAAGAATGAGTTGAATAAAGTTTGATTTATCTGACTGCTTTGTTTCGCTTAATGTGCCTTATAATCCCGTGCACCTTATGGTCCGAAAAATACGTATTTGACTTTTTTATTGGCACACGGTTTAATGTTGCAAAGCACTCTTTACCAGTGGAATTAGAGCATGGTTCACTCAGGCATATAGCATTTATGGAAATAGGTTAATATTTACGATGAAAGGTTATTGTCCTAACAAGATACTTTTCCTGTTTGAAATAACTATGTGAGCTATCGTATATTTGTAACAATACACTGATAAATGTTTTTGTACACTTATTATGTGCTGTTATACTTGGAGATGCAACGATGGAATTATCCGGCGCTTACGTAATGAAACAAATATAGAGTATACAGTTGTACCATATGAGTAATATCTAACAGAGTTGTACACATGCCACTGAGGGTGTAATTAAGATAATCAATATTGGTATTATAACGTGATATTAATGTGTTTTGCAAAAACTTTGTGGATAATGTATTATGGTACTTGTAGGAAAAGGGTTGCATTCGTTTGGGGAATAATAAAACCAGGACGGGACACGGGTTAATAACGGTGGATCCACTTGTATTTTCTTTTGGCCTGGGTTGGTAAAGCTCTACTGTTCATGCTCTATTTTAACTTCACGCTGGGATATTATTTAGTTTTAAAGTGTCATTGGTTATAGCTGAGGGAATGCATAGTTCAGCAACCATTTCTATGGGATCATTGAATAGCGCGCTTTTTGGGTAAGATGTTTCTAGTCAGGGAACTCTATGGCTGATTTTGGGCAAAACTAACTGGTTTATATTATTTTTGTTGAATACTATGTGCCTGTTATGATAACTAGATTAGAAAAGAAGGTGAAAATAAATGGGATGGTGTTTTTTTAGATAGACGTAAAGATTTGGGAGGTTGATATTCTTGTGAGTTCGTATCTCATCATATATAATCGGTCAGTATAAGATCGTTATATCTTGGTGACAATTTTAAATATAATCGTGGATAAAAGTATATTTTGGGCGCCATTATCGCCATCAGTAACCTCAGCATTTACGTGCCCCTGCTCTAATTTGAAATATATAGTTAGTACTTTGGTATGCGAAGTTACAATCAAATTGATGGTGTGTGGTGTACTACATAGTAGTCTCACTAACATCACTTGGTGTTAGCGTGGTTGTACGTTGTGGCGTTGAGATGTGGAGTGACTGTGTATTGAAGAACTAAGACTTAGTTTCAGTGATATGTATTTATATTCGATTTCTATTCCAATAAGATAGAGATGTTTCTTTTACTTAAATCTGAGGTTGTTGAGAGAACAAGAAATGTTAGTGATATATATTTATATTAGTATAGTAATTGTTTGTTGGAGGTGGGTTAGGTACCCGGGCCCCCTTTTAAAATATGAGTAGCAGATGATAAGCGCTATGCCACGTGGAGATCCAACAGGATCCAGCAGTAGGAACGCGTCCTCATCAGTCAAGGACCTAACCAGAGTGTGCAGAGATACAACACACGACGTCTCAAAGACATAGACAGAGGCAACGGAGAAATCGTATCATATGGTTTGTCAGGCTGTATATACTTATTGATAGCTACCTGAGGGCATATGCACCAGGGTCCCACGACTAAGGTAGCATTGCTATAATTGTTCTGGAAGATAGCTTTCTGGGTGTTAATGTTTAATGTATCTGGTTATTGCTAACCAGCGTGTAATGTTAATGTATCCCTGGTTTATTGCTCCAGCCCTGATCAATTTCCTCTCTGTGATAAATAAATATAAACTTTGCTCCATGCTACTCTAAAGTCGCAGCACTCTACAAAGAGAAATATGTCCTAACCCAGTATATAAAATCCCCTCCCATTATGTCACGTCTCTTTTTGCCCAAGCATATTGCAAATATCTAACTCCTGATCCATTAATTATCACTGTGGAACAAGACTATAAATTGTGCTTGTAGATGTCACTGTGCGCGTTGTAAAAGAGATGGAGACAAATGGGGACTAAAGTTCTTTTAGATCTGAGCTTTCCTGCCCACTCCGACATGTGGGAGGAATGGGAGGAAGGGAACAGATTGATAATGACTTGTAAGGGAATCCAAGTGTTACTGCAGACCATGTGAGCAGATTCTTCCCAGCTTGAAATGGTCAGTTGCAGTCAGGGAGAAATTTAAAAGGTTATGGGCATTAGGTGAGAAAATGTGCTCATAATGAGAGCCGGTCATAAATAAATTGGAAATGGCTTTAGCTGTCAAAACAGCTCACGATTCACTTGGCTTAAGAAGCCGCCTAAATTTAATTTTCACAGCACCTCTTGCACGTTTTCATTTATCCTTTCCACAGTGTAAACAAACATAATTTCCTGAATCATCTGGCTGACCCACTCAGCACACTTGGGCTTTTGGCTCTGGGTGTTGCCCAGGATTGCTCGTCTCGGAATCTCATGATAGTATGCGCAGGGTAGTCCACATGAGATGGACTTTGAGGTAGTGCATCAATGAAGATGTGTTAATAGACATTTATGCATAGAGCCGTAGAACGGAATTCACTATGAGAGAGGTACAAAACCCTCATTTTCCATAGAAGTGAAATTCTTATGGACCCAAACAGGAAACAGCTTACACATTCCACAAATAAGAAAAAGAGCGCTGGTTAGATCCCTTGGGGATTGCATAAGGAAGAAGGATGTAAAATTCTGACAAATCAATCAAATGTCGGCCTCCCCGCTGTGGTCACCCCCTTTAAAGGATTCGATCAAAAAAGACGATAGGACCTCCTGAGAAGGGAACTTCCCAATCTACAGACATTACAATCAATCTGTAAATAGGTCAAGTCAGATAAAATGACTGCACAAGTAAACTGATTTTCAAATATTAGCATGCAGCTTCACTAGAGAATTCTAAAAATATATCAGATGTTCTGTCTTAAATATTATATATGGAAGTGCTAAAAATCAGACAGCCTTTGAAGTATTTAAAGTAGCCTGCAAGTATTTTAAAGCTAAGTTTTTCTTTCAGCTGTGCACAGATGTTACTTTGACAGCGGTACCCATTGTGCTGTGTTCGAGAATAGAAATGGAGTGACAAAAGCTCAGCTTTGATATAAAGTGATATGTTTTTCATTGGATCGCTGCTGTAATTAGCATGTGTATTGTGAAAAGTCTTCTGTATGAATAATTTAAAAAGAACATTAGAAGTTCCTATTAATGTTAGTTATATAAAGTGTAGTGCCAGTATGACTGACTTGAAACTCATTTAGCAAAGAACATGTTGTGAAAGGCCAACCCTGGTATTTCTTTGTAGGGTTCTACTAATTAAACAGGTATACTGTGTCTTTTACCCCATGTTATCGTTGCAGCACTAAGGTGCAACAATCTGTTTCTGCTCTCTTTTTTCTTCTGCTAGCTCAACATTATGGAGAAAATGTCTGTCTGCATTGTTAAGCGTCGCTAAATCTATCTATTAGGTGTCCTTCCTGTGGCTTTTCCTAATGATTTTTCCTGATCTCAGTGGAAAACAGCATGTGCTCAAGCAACGATGTGAAGGAGAATTGATTAGGACTATCTAATCTATCTAATCTAATCTAATTCGTCATCTCGTGTTTTTGCCATGCTGTATGAATATGGCCGTCTTTAAGCTAAATTAACTATTCAGCCACTACCTTATTCTTTAACATTTAGCAAATGTAAAAAAATCCTGCTCATCTCAAGTGGCAGATTCAAGGTAAAACAGTTAACACTATAATTTCTTTTTCTAAAGGACAAAAATCTGTTTTACTCAGTGTTTTAATGGCCTAAGCATCTATGTGTGTCCCTACAAGGCCCCCATCCTTTCCACATAAACCAATCCAGCTGAATAATTATTGGAATTAGTTCCACTGCATCTCATAGCTCCACTCCTGATGTCGCTCTGCTATGACTGCTGTGACTGACCATAATTACAGTAAAGAATAATTACACAGCACAAGGCCTTTTTTAGCAAATTTTAACTGAGGCAGGCTATTAGCAATGCAGGCAGTCACATCTGACAGAACATCAGCGGGCACCCTACAGTGCAAGCATTTTATGTTGTGAAAATTACTGACCAGAAAAGTGAAAGAGCTTTTACCACCACTGGAAAGAGCATTTGATTCTTTCCTTTTCATGGTTTCTGCGAATTCATCTGAACCTGTTGATTCATTTCCAGAACAAATGTCTCCATGATCTGCTATTGCAGATGGATTTTATTGAGCAGCCTCCTGCATCTCTTTGCTTGGCGGCTCTAACAGACTGCTGTTTCCAAGTTGACTCGTAAGCTCTTGGTCTTGACCTTGCTCCCATAATGACAGCAAATATCGACAAAGGCCTCCTCAGTAAATACTATTCAAATGCAATGCGTGGTATGGTCAATGCAAGCCCACGCACATCCTTGAGAAGATGATAAATTACAACTTGTTTTGTTTTTTTCTGCATGTCTCCCACTTATACATCTCTCTACAAACCAATTCCAAGTTGATTTCGCCTTCAGGTCATTTTAACACTCGAGTACTGATCGAGAAACGTTCCCTTTTTTTTCCAGTGCCCAAACCTCTCCTCCACATTCAACTTTGAGCTTCTGCTTAAATATTTTTCTTGTAGAAACAAAAAGAAGAGATGTGGGTTTGGCTTGGTAATTTTTGGTACTGTGGCTTCACAGCCTACATACATGAGTTGTTTGAACTGAGAGGGCCAGAGGTAAGCAGAGAAACAGAGAGTAACAGCAGAGAAAATGAGAGCAAAGTCGAGGAGGCAAGTGTGCAGATAAACTCTTTTAGTTTGCTAAAAACTGACCTCTTGTGGTCACAAGTGATAAGATGACAGAATACATCTTTTGGCTGCTTTTGGAAATAAATACAGTTCTTCACAGTTATACATAGTTAATCAGAGAGGCCCAATGCAATGGAAATAAAAGAAATTAAATAAAACCAAAATGGAATTTGAATAAAACAATGGCAATAAAAAGTCACAACAGATTTGGAACAAAACACAACAGAAATAATAACAGGAAAAAAGCTCATTCAAAACCCTCACAAAACACAATGACAGTGGTTTTTGGCAACGCAGAACAGCTGCAGTGACAAGCTAACAGTAAACGGCTAATATCAAACGTGTATCTATAGCATTATACGAATATTGTTTGATATTATATGAATGGTGCGTTTTAAACAAACATTACCCTTGCATCTTTTTTCTCCCTAACAACACCGAAGAATCCTCCACTGCTTTTATGTGTGTCTCAGTGCAATCCGTCGCACGTGTTCCATCACGTTATTGTCTCCCCAAAAACACTTCCAGTGTATTTTGTGAGATTTTGTGTTATTCAACTTCTGTTATGTTTTTTTTCTATTTCAATTACTTTTTATTTTTAACTGGCACAAACAAGATGGCACACATTACTCCAGTTCTGGCTTCTCTTCATTGGTTGCCAGTAAACTTTAGGGTTCATTTGAAAATTTTAGTTGTAACTCTTAGAGCTCTGCACAGTGAAGCTCCCCATGATATCTCTGACCTGTTGAAACCTCATGCTTCATCCCAAGCACTTAGGTCGTCAGGTCAGAGGTTACTGGTGGTCCCACGTACTAGGTTTCAAACACGTGGGGATCGGGCTTTTCAGGCACTGGCACTCCCTGCCGTTGTCTTTATGCTGTCTAGACTCCATTGACTCCTTTAAAAAGCAGCTGAAGACATTTTTATATACAAACAAGCTTTTAATTAATTTTTTCATTGTTTTATATTATTTTATTTGTATCTCTGATTTTATTGTGAAGCACCTTGTGATTTATATCTGTGAAATGTGCTATAGAAATAAATTTTACTTACTTACTTACTTTTTATTTAATATGTTCTGTGTTGTTGTTGTTACCTGGAGTGTGCTTTTCTTGAAAGATGATTAGTTGCATTTGATAATTATTTGAATATTTAATACTTATAATTATTCAAATATGATAGTTTATAATATTTTCTAATTATAAATTTAGCTCATGACATCAAATCCCAGTTAAGAGGATGTAATGGCCAACAGTTTTTTCTTTTGTAATCCTGCTAAACTGCACTTTTCGCAGCCCCTTCTTTGACTTTCCTTGTCATCACCTACAAATGCCAGCCAAGCGCCCTGAGGAACAGTGTTACATCTCTGACCTGTTATTATTAGTGACACAAAGACAACGGTAGAGTTTGCCTTTTACAAGTTAATGATAGGCTATTCATACCAGTAAGAGACATGGATGAAATGGGCAAACTAGTGGGACCTAAAATGTACAAGTGAGACTGATTCACCCTTTCTTCTGACGACAGAAAGAATTACAAGATCATTATGCAAATATTTTGTTGCAAGAAATCTTTGCCCTCAACCTCGACTCATATATCTCAGCTTGTATGGAATTTCTACAATCTTCATTGCTTAGAGGCTTAGTCAAAAATCTTTTGGCTTGCTATGAAATCACAAGCATGCACTGTTGGATGAAACAAAGTGCAGACATGAGGAAGAGATTTCTCTGTGAGTGGACTGTTCAGCGTTACAAGTCAAATAAAAGAAAATGTCAAAGGTTATGCATGAGTCTGTGAGACATTAAGGAGCACTGAAAAAAAACCAGGAGATACAACCAGAGTCGGTTTGTGTGTGATATTCTTGTTAGTGTGGTTAATTTATGGACCAAAAGATAGAGCTGTGTGAAATCGCAAATTTTGGTGGTGATCTGATACCAAGTAAATACAGGGCCACTATGGCCGCTACCAATACCGATACCAATACTTTTAACCAGAGCACCCAAAGAGATGCCCAGCCAGGCAAGATAAACTTTACACGTCACGATGAGACTTCTTCCCTGTCTCTTTCAGTCCCTGAAAGGTGTTAATAATTAACACCTTGAAAACCAAGGACATGGTTATTGATTTCAGGAAGTCATCCCCTCATCCTGCGCTTACAGTGGTAAATGGTGCAGCTATTGAAATGGTGGATAGTTACAAGTACTTGGGGGTTGTTCTTGATAAGACCCTGTCCTTTGAGTCACATCTTGCTGCTACAGTGAAAAAGGCCCAACAAAGACTTTTTAAGGAGGTTGAGAGGTTTTAATGTTTCATCTGAAATGATGACTCTCTTTTATAAAAGTTTTATTGAATCTGTTTTAACTTTCTGTATCATTGCTTGGTACGGTAGTATGTCCATGGATAATAAGACCAGACTTAACAATCTGGTTAAAGTGGCGGGCAAGATTTCAGGGAGGTCTCAGGTCCAGCTTGTGGACTTTTATAACAGGCAGGTGCTGAGGAAGGCAACCTCTGTCCTGTTGTGTTCAGATCATCCTCTCTTTAATGATTTTCAACTGCTTCCATCAGGTCGTCGTTATAAAATGACTGCAGTGAACACAAAGCGACACAAATTGTCGTTTGTACCTAGTGCTATTATCTTAATTAACAACACTAAATTGTAAGTGTTGTTGCCATTGCACATTGCACTTTTTTCGATGGAAAATCTAGGTTGTTTTATCAGGCTTTTATTATTATTATATTATAGTATTTTTTAATGAGTGTACGTGATGTGTTGGTTGTATGTTTGTTGTTTGTTTTGACATACTGCGAATCAATTTCCCGTCAGGGACAATAAAGTTACCATTGACCATTGACCATTGACCTGCATCCTTAAATGTCTCCAGTTGTCCCGAGTTCTCTATGACTGTCTCCTTGGTGCATTTAAACCCCTGTTCCTCCCTGTCCTTGTCATCTGTTGTCTTCGTCTCTGTTATCTGTCATCAAAATTTTACCATCTCTGTGCAAGTCTGCAAATTTCTTTATTAAATGATAAGATTCTTAAATTCATCAAGTCTCTCTGCCTGGGTCCTCGTCACAAAACATGACATCACTTTTTTGTACATTTTAACACAATTGAATCCCCACATTTGTGAAAGAAAACCAGAACACTTTTTTGAAAAAAAAAAAACCCATCAAATCTGATAAAGGTTATTAAAGTGCTGCAAAAGAAGAATGGATTGGAATAAAAAAAAATACATATCCTAACCTACACCTTTTGTGTTGTAAGATTTATGAGTTTCATGCTTTCATAGTGGTACTTGGGAGAGCGTGACACTTTCTCAGGTGGTACACACTGTAAAAAGTTTGAGAAACACTGATAAGCCTATGTGTGCTTTTGGAAAACATTTAAAGCTGCTGTACAGAATCTTTGAAACAAGCTAGCCTAAAACACTTTTAGAATATAAACAGAGCACTCTGCATCTCTTTACAGCTCCTCACTCCACCAGGGCACCGTTTGGCACTTTCTGATAGTGTGCAAATGTGATGTACGTACTGCGGCAGTCATACAGACAACTGGACGGTCCAAAAGTTGGCCTACCTATTACTGGCTGAGGTTTTAGTAGAGTTGTGGCTGAACTACATAAAAATATATCATTAATTTTAATCTCCCCAATCCATTACAATGTTATGTTGGAATGTTGTTAAAGAGGGTCAAAAATGTTTCAACCCAGTTTGTTTTGCAGATTCTGTATAGCAGCTTTAATATAGGGAGAACACAACTTCCATACTGTGTGAGTAAAATCAGGTTTTTTCTCTATGTCAGTTTAACAGTTTGTGTTGTGTCTGTCACTGTTCCCTGTCTGTTTTCTTACCTGGTTCTTCCTGACCTTGTACTTTCTCCTCACGTTCCCCTCTTTCCTCTCTCCCTCTTTGGACTGACAATCATACACAATTAGATTCAATTAGATGAAAAATTACATTAATATGGAAAAAAATACTATTAAGATCACCAACAAAAAGTCCTCTCTCAGTGTACTTTCAACCAAAAGGCAAATAACCAAACTACATGAACATCTAAGAAAAGATATAAATATTGAAACACTGATCCAACATTATTCTTGATTCACGGATCATTTGATTTTA
>NW_024582758.1:445644-447363 GCF_018398535.1 Haplochromis burtoni
TGTTTTAAGCCAGGCACTTACACCTCCGCTCCGCTGCGTCTCAGGTACCATCGCTCTGGCAGCAAGGTTGCTAGAGCGCTGGAGAGCTGGAACAAACAATTTTTTTTGGGGGGGATCTATACTTTTGTTGTTAAAAGGTTACATCTCAACCAAGTACTGTATGCTTTTTATATTTTTAGTAGTGTGTCACACAAACAGCAATTATTGTAAAAAAAAAAAAAAAAAGAAAGAAATCTTTGGGGGTGCTTTGATTCATTTTGGGGGTGCTGAAGTACCCCCAAAAATGGGCTAAAATCGCCCCTGCTTTTAACCTGTAAAGGGAGCCTATGTAAGGGAGAGCAGTGTGTCATGATTTATGACATGAATCTTTGTCAATTTGCCAAATTCTGAAAACTTTTAATGACCACAATATCACTGTGATTTTTTCTTTCCACAGTAATTAGTCAACACAAAAAAACAGCTTTTGATGTATTTTGAAACAGGATTTTTGGAGACCTGAAATGTATTTCAGGTCTTTAAAGTTCTTTGGGTCAACTTCTGTTGTTTAAATGTGCTATAGGCTGAATTGTGATTTAAAAAAAAAAACAACCAAAAAACCCCACACAATTCAATGGGCTACATGCTAAACTTAGAGGAAACAAAGCATCAATCCAATGCCAACATTGGGATGCTTTTTGTTTTTGTTTTTTAATGTCTCTGTAAAGCACTTTGAATCACCTTGCCGTTGAATTGTGCTATTTAAACAAACTTGCTTTGTAGGGCTGGGCGATATGGCCTAAAATCCATATCGTGGTATAATTTGAAGCACGTGCGGTAACGATATATATCGCGATATATTCTTTTCTTCTGTATAACGTATTTTCCACACTATGAAGCACACTTAAAATCCTTTAATTTTCTCAAAAATCTAGAGTGTGCCTTATGTATGAATTCTGGTTGTGCTTACTGACGTCGAACCGATTTTGGCGTGCAGAAATCTGTAAAAAAAATGTTTTAGTACAACTTTGGTAAGCCGCACTGCTTGATGGGTTGTCAGAGCATTATGGCTGCTGTGGTGAGGAGCTTCGCGGAGTAATCTGAGTCCAAAACTCCGTCTCCTTCAGGTCCCAAAGTCAAAAGAACACTGAGAGTTAAAAACGGTCTAAATTCTTTCATCTATAATATAAAATCATCAGTGATGCTGCTTTACCAGGTGTAGCAATTAAGTTTACCATCCAGGCATCCATGAAAACAGAATTTATTAAATTTAACGGAGTTAGAAGTTAGCAGGAAGTTAGCTCGCTAGTGTCCACCTAAACAAGACATACCATGTTCTGACTGAGAGATTTTTGAAACGAATTCAAACGTACAGCTCTGCTACCACTTCCAACATAAATGAAGACAGAAAACTAAACAGCAGTGGCGTTTGCAGGGTTACTGAAGTTGGACTACCTGGTATATAATGTTGTGCTACATGATTGCTAGCGACACAGCTATGTTAGCATAACATTAGCACAGTGAAGCTGGACGATGAACGCCAACTTTTTTTCCACTCATTAAAAGTTAACGTGAGGGATTCTGGTGGTTAGGAACAAATGCAATCGCATAGCAGGATGCTATACACGTGTTAGGATGCCTGGGTCGTTGACCCAGGGTTTTTGAGTTTACGATATTATTTATACTGTCTAGTTTTTGGTTTCTTTAAGTTCTGTCTTATGGCTTATGTCTCTGTCTTCTTTA
>NW_024582758.1:447388-472476 GCF_018398535.1 Haplochromis burtoni
GTTGCTCTGTCTCCCTATCACCTGCATCCCCTTGTCTAGTTCGCGTCTATGTGTATCTTAAGTTCCTATATCCCCGTGTTCAGTCAGTGTTTGTGTCTGCCCTGTTCCCACGTCTCTGTTCCCTTTGTAGTGCCTGCATGTGAGTCTGTGTCTTTGTTCAGTCTGTGTTATGTGTTTCCTGTTTTACTTTGATAAACGATATAACTGACGATATAATTGATGCGAGACAAAATACAACTCCACAACTTTACTAGCGCAAAAAAACACCATCCATTTATTTTCACTTAAACAAGAAGCTGTTTTTTATGTACATTAAAGCTTTATAAAAATGTAACAGTGCAAATGCAAATTCCTTGCTGAAAGTTTAACCAAAAGGCATTTCCAGTAGAAATGGGCTGACATATCCTGAGCATAACCATGTATAATATCCACTGAAGTTAAAAAGAGGTGCTTTGCAACATTAAACTGCATAAAAGTCAATATCGTATTTTTCGGACCATAAGGTGCACGGGATTATAAGGCACATTAAGCGAAACAAAGCAGTCAGATAAATCAAACTTTATTAAACTCATTCTTCTTGCTTCCTCCACTTCTGTACCATTGATTTTCAATGTGTATGCTATCATCAGCTGGCTCTATTCTCCATGTTGTTGCAGTCATATTAATATACTTTCACAAGAACAACATAATATTAATATCACGTTATTACAATTATACATATATTATCACGTGTGTGGGTTTACCGACTATATGAATAATAATATATTTCTATTCCGGTTTACTTATCGAGAGAATGCTGTCTGTTTTGGACTCCTCCATAGTATTCGTCCACGGTAAGTTTATTTGAGTACTGAACTTGTTACAGTATTTATGTTGTTCAAACTAGTTGATCAAATGTTTTTGGATCATAAGTATGTATCCAAACAATCATTATCTACCGTTTACTTTGCTGTGTGTTTTGCCTGTCCACCGGTGTAAGTTTATTTTGAGTTTTTTCCAGTTATGTCATGTTTGCGTTCAGCATTAAAGCTGTTTTTGTTTAAGTTCTGTCTCTGGAGTCTGCACCTTGGGTCCTGTTCCTGCCTGCACACAGCCACACCTAACAACACAGGCCAAACTTCAATTAGGAGAACAACTGAGATTATTCATCCACAATGCAAGGTTAGTTATTAATATACTACAACAACACGGGAATAGAGAGAGAATTCAACATTAATGAATCAATGTTGCGGAAGTGGAAGAAGCGCAGTTTTTGGCTTTCCCCATATTTCAACAGTGCTTCATCTCTTTGCTATGACTGTCGCCGGGCATAATTTGCAGATGATAATGGTTGTAGCCGCTGCGATGCTTTCAACCAAAACAGGCGCAGCTTGATGATGTCATCAACATACGCTATCGCGATAGAGCGGTATAGTCAAAATCTCTATCGTTGGCCAAATTTATATAGTTTCTATCGTATATCGTTTATATCGACCACCCCTATTGCCTTGCCTTGCCTATTGATACTATTTGGAATGGTCCTCCCACCAAAAGAAATTCAAATATAATACATTTTTAAAAATGATACATTTTAACCGCTAACTAACATACATTTATCATTAATAATTTATCATATATTTATCAGGGAACCATATTTAAGCAGCTTGGTTCTGCTGGCAGTTTCTTCCTGTTAAAAGGTGTTACCTACTTTCGCCAAGCGCACCCTTTTAGAGGGTCTTCTGATTCTCATAATTTTCTCTGTATTATTGTAGGGTATTAACTTTACCATATAAAAGCCTCTTAGGCAGCTGTTGTTTTTAGGCGCTATATAAATAAATTGAAATGAATATTGATTTTGACACAGCTGTGTTCAAAATGCTCTTGCATCACAGAATGAGTCACTGCCACCAAAGAGACACATTCCTTTGATTTTGTTTAAACCATCATTAGGACCAAATAAGCATTCTCAATGCTTATTTGGTCCTAATGATGGCTGCATTCCTCATTTGCTAATTTCCAAACATTGCTCTCTGACATGTTTTCTCCAACATTGAATGCCTACTGCCCCAGGCTGTTATTTGTCTGCTAAAATGTATAAAAGTGAATATTATGTATTCACATAATCCGGGACCCGATGGGGTGAGTCTCCATGTCCTCAAGGCCCGTGCCCCCAGCTTTGTGGAGTCTTTCATAAATTGTTCATGTTGAGTCCGCAGAGGGTCCCAGTGCTGGGGAGGACATCAGGCCTAATTCCTGTGCCAAAGATGCCACGTTCCAGTGGTCCCCCAGGATTACAGACTTGTGGCACTAACTTCCCATGTCATGAAGATCCTGTAAAGACTCATCCTTGAGCAGCTCCAACTTAATGTCAGGCCACATCAGGATGCCCTTCAGTTGACTTACCAGCGCAACCTCAGAGCTGAGAATGCCATCATCTACCAGCCCAATTGTGTCTACGCCCAACTAAACTAGCCGGCGAGCATCGTGAGGGTCATGTTTTTTTTACTTTTCCAGTTCATTCAATACCATTAGGCTGATAATAATCTGACAGTGAGGCAGGTGGATGCCTCTCTTGTGATCTAGATTGTGATTACCTACAGGAAGACCACAATATGTGCGTCTTCAACACAATGGCACAACAAGGGATCGTACTCTCCCCTTTCATCTTTGCCCACTACTCCACAGACGTCACCCACTGCGGAGAGACCTGCCATCTTCATAGGTTTTCTGATGACTCAGCAGTGTTTGGCTGCATCAGCAAGGGTGATAAGACAGAGTACCCACCTGTGGCTGACTCCTGTGTCACATGGTGCGAGCTAATCATTTAGAGCTCAGTGTGACAAAGACCTAAGAACTGATTGATTGTGGACTTTAGGAGGACCAGGAAACCCGTGACCCCTACTTCAATCCAGGGGTCGATATGGACATTGCGGAGGACTAGAAATACCTCAGAGTACACATAGATAATAAACTGGACTGGGTTAAAGCACCACTGCACTCTACAGGAAGGGCCAGAGTCGTCTCTATTTTCTGAGGCGACTGAGGTCCTTCAACATCTGTCGGACACTTCTCAGGCTTTTCTGAGTCTGTTGTGGCCAGTGCTATCCTCTATGCTGTTGCATGCTGGGGCAGCAGGTTGAGGGTCACAGATACCAACAGACTCAATAAACTGATCCACAAGGCCAGTAATGTTATGGGGATAGAGCTGGATTCCCTTAAGGTAGTGTTGGGGAGGTGGATGTTGTCTAAGATAAAGACAATGCCTCCCAGTCACTCCTTGACATGTTGGCCGGTTCCAGGACCACGTTCAGTGAGACTGGGATTACCCACATGCACCGCTGAATGACAGGAAATCATTCCTGCCTGTGGCTATCTAGCTGTACAACTTCTCCATCTAATGCACAGTGCAATAGTTACACCCTTTTGCACACCCTCTACAGTGAAAATAACAATTTTACAGTTTTGAGTAAAATGTCAATCATATATATTTAGTCACTGTAATATTCTAGATATTTATAACTGTAACCACATAATTTCCTCGGGATTAATAAAGTATTCTGATTCTCACGATGGTTTCAGGAGCACATGGTTTTATATTGTTCTTCATGAAGGCAAAAATGACATTTTCATGAGTATGTATTGTAGGGGAGAAATATTTTCCTGTAAAATGCAATGACAGTAACAAAGAACTCCAGATTCTCAATGACCTCATGCTTAACATTGTGCTTAGCAAGATAATGCAGGGAGAACCGCCCTGTATGCTGCATCCACCCTCCACTCTTCTGCATCTTCAACATATTCCCATTCCTCTTCCTTTCCCGTTGGCAGACTGCCACCCCCTGCAAACTGTATACAAGCCTCTTCATACTGTAACTCTGCTGCACCAAAGCTCTTTAAACATTTTCCTCATGACTTGTGTTTGCGGGCTTGGATCTGGGCAATTAGATGAACTATTTTGCGCATCTTGACTACCGCGCATATTTTGGAGAGTAGAACTATCCAGTGGGTAGAATCTCCAAATTATTTACAAAAGCCAAAAAAGAAACGAGAAAGTCTCTTCCTGGCATGCACAAGTAACAAACTCATTTGAAGGATTCACAGATTGTTTTGCAAGCTTCTACAGTTGTTCGAGGATTAAAATAAAACAGAACAAAAATGGAATATATACATGGAATTTACAGATAAAGAATGATTTCCGTTTGCTTTAAAACAAATGCATTTCAGTTTGCAGATCTATTCCAAAAATATAGAACCATAAAAAAACACAAGCTAAAATGGTTCAGACAGATATTGTGGGGAATAGACATAAAGGCTTTTAGACAAGTAGTATAATTTGTAATCAGTTCTGCAATTAACTAGAAGTCACTGCTGGTATCCAAGAGGTGTCTTTATATGTGATTAAAATTAGTTTTCTCTTGTTAGGGCAAATGGCTCATCATATGATTAAATAAAGTTTTTTTGTCAGCTTTTTTGAACGAAAAGTTCACCAAAAACTGAGAAAAACATCTGTTTTAGGTGAAAAGCACACCAGCCGAGTGCTTCTTTTGATTAGGATAAATTCTGTTAAATCCCACAATCAAAGCAAATACTACAAAAACAATGCCTCTGAAAGATTAGACATTAGAAATCAGATGATGATGTTAATTAGAGACAGAAGTTAGGGCGTAATTGCCTGCTTTAAAAAAAAGTCATTACTTTTTTATCCTGTATGGGAAGGATTCGGGGCTAGAAATATTAAGCGGGTCTATGTCCATTCTCTAACGAAATCTGTGGCCAATTGGGGAGATTCTCTGGAGGTAGAGCCATTTTCACCCTGTTGTCATCATCCCCTGCACATTTATAGCAAACTTTTATTCACATTTAGTGTGCAAAAGGTCAAGTGTGTTCAAGGTCAGTAGAGTGAAGATTGCAGTCAAAAGAGTTCTGTTTACTTACTCCTTCCAATTCCAAGTGGATAATCATATTTACCGTGGCAAATTAACATATTTGAATAGTTATAAGAGCTTTAAGTATTATTTTAGGGTCTTTACAGTATAAAACACCTTGATGCAGCTGTTATTGTGATTTGGTACCATACAAATTGAACTGATTTAAATTAATCTCAACACAACATGCAAAAAAATCATGAAATAAAATATATATGGACAGTTTAAGGCCAGTTAAATATCTTGCTGTATTTTATGTTCTTATCTATGAGTCACATTGAAACCTCTGGTCAGAACACTGTTTACCTCAGCTCTCAGTCCCGAGTGAGAATTGTTCTCATCTATTTGCTCTGGAGAAACCTGGTAAATCTTTGCAAAAGGAATCCAATACAAGTCGATGAGTCATTGAAGCTCACTTTGGACTGATGACGGCAATACTGAGATGATACTGTAGTTGAGGATATGCTGAACTTTTCTGCTGGTTAGCACTGGTGTTTGTGCTGCTGTAGGCTATTATAAGCTACTGTTAGTTGGCAATAGTGAAATTTAAGTGCTACAATATTGAGAATAGATAAGAAGGTTTATGCAAATTTTTGTTAGAGCCCTGATGAGGTGAGGAGGAAGACGATGCCATTTTATTCCGACGTTGTTGGTGTTGTTGTCTCTTTCCTTGGTGTTTTTGCTTTCTTGGTGACTATAAAAAAATGAGAAGGAAGCTTCTTATCTTGAGTCTGAAATCAGACTCATTCATGTGCCTGTACCTTTGATGTAGTACGTATGAGGACACGGCAGCTTCCACAAACCGGCGCCTACTCCTATGTATTTTTAATGGATTCATTTTAAATTCATGACAATGTATGAGTTTATTGGAATATGTAATTACATGCTAATCTATGCATACATATCATTACTATCTCCCTTTTTTCTATTAAATAACCTAAAAGAAATTACTGACTACAACTTTAACAACGATTTTAAATAAGTTTAAGGGAACTTGAAAGTTGGAAGATACCAGATTGTAATATAAAGCATTCATTTAGAGTATTTTTTTTTCTTTTGTCATCGTGACATTCTGATGAATTCAACATGTTTAATATTCTATTTTGTCAATCACGTGTCAACTTCCAACTCATCTTCCCTCAGCCACTGTTGTGTTTATGTTGAGTTGTGTCTTCTCTTTTTTCTTTTTAACAAACCATTGAAAAGTCAAAGCATCTTCTCTCTTGTTCAAGAGTTTTTCTTCTTGTTCATTTCCACCGGGAGCATTGTAAAGCAAGTGAATCTACCTTTAGTCTTGCAAATTGTGACCCTGCTAGGTCCCCAGACACTGACAGATATAGTCTATGATTAAAAACTTGGCCTTGTGATATATTGTCATGTCACACTGAGAGAGTTCCAGACTTTTGTCTTAAATAAGGGTTTTCAAAGTTTTCTAGTATATGGTAGGCAGAGTATAGAGTGTTGAAGTCTACCAAAACCAGCATTTTTAAATTTAGTTTAAAAAAATGCAATTTATGTGGTTTGACAGTTTAACCTAGCTTTATTTGTTGTCACAATATTTTTTTCTTTGTTTTAATGAGGGTTTCTCAAGCAAGTGAAAAAACCTCTATACCTTGGAATGGTAGGCACTCAAAAATCAAAGGCAAGGTTATACCTTTTCTAAAGGTTGTCAAGTGAAAGCACTTTTAAGGGGTGTACAGAGAGGAAGGTGGCAGGCTATTGCTTACCACTATATTCTGTTCACTGTTAAAATAGCCATAGAGGACAGAATATTGCTGTGTGATGTCAATATAGCAAATCTAAGCAGCGTTTATAAAGACTGAGTACATTCAAGAAGCTAGCACATCACACCACATCATGAAGACCCTGGAAAGGCTCATCCTGGACCAGCTGCGACCCATAGTAAGACCACATCTGGATCCCCTTCAGTTCGCTTATCAGCCTCGTCTCGGAACTGAGGACGCCATCATCTACCTGCTCAATCGTGTCTACACCCATCTGGACCAGCCGGCGAGCACTGTGAGGGTCATGTTTTTTGACTTTTCCAGTGCTTTCAACACCATCAGGCCGACCCTCCTGGGTGATAAGTTAGCAGCGATGCAGGTGGATGCTTCTCTGGTGTCCTGGATTGTTGATTACCTGACAGGAAGACCACAATATGTACGTCTCCCACAGTGTGTGTCTGACAAGGTGATCAGCAACACAGGGGCACCACAGGGGACTGTCCTCTCCCCCTTCCTCTTCACCCTCTACACCACAGACTTCAGCCACTGCACAGAGACCTGCCATCTTCAGAAGTTTTCTGATGACTCTGCGGTGGTTGGATGCATCAGCAGGGATGATGAGACAGAGTACCGGGCTGTGGTCGACTCCTTTGTCACGTGGTGTGAGCAGAATCATCTGCAGCTCAACGTGGCAAAGACCAAGGAACTGATCGTGGACTTCAGGAAGACCAGGAAACACTTGACCCCTGTTTCAATCCAGGGGGTCAGTGTTGACATTGTGGAGGACTATAAATACCTTGGAGTACACATTGACAATAAACTGGACTGGGCTAAAAACACCACAGCACTTTACAGGAAGGGCCAGAGTCGTCTCTATTTTTTGAGGCGACTGAGGTCCTTCAACATCTGCCAGAAAATGCTGAGGATTTTCTATGAGTCTGTTGTGGCCAGTGCGATCCTCTATGCTGTTGCATGCTGGGGGAGCAGGCTGAGGGTCGCAGATGCCAACAGACTTAATAAACTAATCCGTAAGGCCAGCAATGTTGTGGGGATGGAGCTGGACTCCCTCAAGGTGGTGTCGGAGAGGCGGATGCTGTCCAAGATAAAGACAATGTTGGATAACACCTCCCACCCACTCCATGACATGCTGGTCAGTCACAGGAGCTCGTTCAGTGAGAGACTGAGATTACCAAAAGCACCACTGAACGACACAGGAAATCATTCCTGCCTGTGGCCATCTCCCTGTACAACGCATCCACTTAACACACTGTTTGCTGCTACAGCTACACATGTTTCTTTTCCAACTATTTATTTATGAGTGACTTATGTATGTATGTATGTATATATATGTATATATTGTACTATTCTTAGTTAGTGTATTGTCTGTCTTGTCTTAATGTTGGTTTAAAATGGAGCACTGTAACAAAAAATAATTTCCACCAGGGATCAATAAAGTATTCTGATTCTGATTCTGATTCTGATAGCTGAGATGCCATCCAGACTGGAAGCCCTCTTTCTGAGACCTTTTTCCTCTCGTGGTCTCAAACTCAAACATGATACCATTGCTAATGATATCAGCTAACCCGTCCTTTGCAGTAGTACATCTGGTATGCATCACAACACTGTTCAGAGGAAAGAAAAGAAAATGAACTTTAAAAACGTGAGTCAGATCTACCCTCAGTCTGTCTCTGTCTCCGTCTGGTTTGTTAGCAGTGACTAAATGTCTCTCTGTGGTTGGCTGTCTGTGTGCTTCACTCCCTGCTGTGTTCCTAAGTCTTATTAAGGACTGGATCTTCTTGCAGTTACACTGATATTGTGGTGTTGTTGTTGCTGCTTTCTATCTAGACACTTCTTCATTTTAATTTTCAGTATACACACAGCTACATCCATATACTGTACCATTATGCATGTTAGCTTCAATGGGTAAGACCCCAGTCATGCAGTGTGAGAGTGTGAGTGTGCCCTACTGATTAGAGTAGTGGCTGGCAGTTGCATTGAACTGAGCTACTAAAGCCTCATTTATGCAATGACACCGGTCCGCGAGAGGCTGGTAACCACCATTCGGTACCTCCAGCAACCTCCAGCAAGCACTCATCATCACTACCGTGAAACTGGTTTCAAATAGAGGTTTCAAATAAGGTGCTACACTGAATATCTCATTGTGATTGCTTTGGTTGCTAGCAGGTTGCCAGGGTTACCAACAGTTTGCATGGAACATGCTAACTTGCCTACAAACACTCACAAACCACTCACCAAGGGTATTTTCTTTAAACAAGCTGGTTGTGGTGTTCTTTTACTTTATAGAAATTGATGAGGGTATCCCCTTTGCATTTTTATTAACATATATTTGTCATGTTTTCCACATGGGAGATTTGACCTATAAGTCACGGCTGTTCTGAAATGAGCAAATCCAAATGAAATAAAGCAAATTAAAAGAACAGCTGTTCCCAGTTTGGGACAGCTGGTCCCAAAGTAGTTTAAAGAGACTGGATCCACATCTGTAATTTTGTTCTGTGAACCACAACCACTACATTGGCATCAACTTTCCTCTAAGTCGGCATATCATGCTGATATAATATGTGTTTCTTGGGCACTCTATTGGCTGACAACGAAATGTAGATTTGTCCAGCATTCCATTTGTTAGCTATTTGGTAAGAAATACGACAGAACCTGCTTGATTATTTTGGGGTATTGTCTAGAGGTGGACGTATCAATCTAAATATCAGCAGTATCGATAGAAATGCTAGTGCGATATAATCAATACTTTATTTCTATCGTCCAAGTTCAGTATGTAGCTCACTGAATTGTGTAAAATTATTTTTTGGTGGTGGAAATGAAAAAATATACCTCAAAGATGCCCTGTGAACAAAGTCTGAAACTTTTTGTGTTGACTTTCAAGAGTATTTTTTTAGCATTGATTTTTTAAAGTGTTTAAATACATGAAAAGTTGAAAGGTGTGTTTTACTATGTAAACTAGTTATTGTGACTGTCTTTATATGTTAAAAATATCAGTATAAATATTGGTAAAATATTGGTATCAGTATCAGCATTACTGCCCATTTATTTACTTGGTATCGAATCAATACAAAATCTACTGTATCACACATCACTACTACTGCTAGAAACTGTGGAGACAGAAACTTGTTTCAGGATTTTTATTCATTTCCATAACAAGCTAAGGTGTTTCTTCTAATCTGAGTTTGAGACAAGCAAGAAAGTTAGTGGGTGAGCCGGGCCTTATATAGTGCAGATGATTAAGGTATGTCCACCGGAGATCCAACAGGATCCAGCAGTAGGAACGCCCATCAGAGGACCACCAGAGTCCCTGTTAAAGAAACATACACACACTAAACAGCAAGACAGAGGCAGAGAGAAATCGTCAGCTGGCACTGAGGGCAAGCAGGGTCCACGACAGGAACTCTATAAACTCTCAAAGCTTTGTGTAATGTTAATGTATCCCTGGTTTGTTGCTCCAGCCCTGATCAATTTCCTCTCTGTGATAAATAAATATAAACTTTGCTCCATGCTACTCTAAAGTCGCAGCACTCTACAAAGAGAAATATGTCCTAACCCAGTATATAAAATCCCCTCCCATTATGTCACGTCTCTTTTTGCCCAAGCATATTGCAAATATCTAACTCCTGATCCATTAATTATCACTGTGGAACAAGACTATAAATTGTGCTTGTAGATGTCACTGTGCGCGTTGTAAAAGAGATGGAGACAAATGGGGACTAAAGTTCTTTTAGATCTGAGCTTTCCTGCCCACTCCGACATGTGGGAGGAATGGGAGGAAGGGAACAGATTGATAATGACTTGTAAGGGAATCACAAGTGTTACTGCAGACCATGTGAGCAGATTCTTCCCAGCTTGAAATGGTCAGTTGCAGTCAGGGAGAAATTTAAAAGGTTATGGGCATTAGGTGAGAAAATGTGCTCATAATGAGAGCCGGTCATAAATAAATTGGAAATGGCTTTAGCTGTCAAAACAGCTCACGATTCACTTGGCTTAAGAAGCCGCCTAAATTTAATTTTCACAGCACCTCTTGCACGTTTTCATTTATCCTTTCCACAGTGTAAACAAACATAATTTCCTGAATCATCTGGCTGACCCACTCAGTTTCATAACATAAATAATCTAGGAATTAGTTATGGTTGCAGATCGATAAATGCTGGCTTTACCCTTTAAATTTTTTACTGAAAGAAGACAAATACGTGCGATGAAATTACATCATGGCTATTCCTGATGCAACTAACGCTAACACAACTGTTGTTGTCAGATAACATCAGATTTCACATAACAGGTGTGCAAATCAAAAGGGCAAGGCCCCCTCAAAGATAATCACATCACCTGCCCAATAGGTAGTGCCCTTAGCTGTCAGCTGCTATTTATTGTGCTTTTAAAAATTTAAAACATTTTTTCGCTGCTCTGTATATCTACTTGAGAAATGTATGTTTGCCAGGAAATCTACATTATAGTTGTATCTTTGTTGTTAGTTGTACTCAGCCCGTCGTGTAAGATTTCCATCTCAGTTTTGGCTCTGCTTCAAATTGAGAGCTGGGTGCTTGCTCACTGAAAGCTGCATTAGAGGCTACATTTGGGAGGATGGACTTTAATGCTGTATAGTACACATATAAAGAGTGCAGAGTTTAATACAAAATCTGCACTTTTCAACTAGGCTGCATGAGAACTACTGTAATATTGTAGTATGAAGAGGTCGAGGTTCACTCGGTGTGCCAGAGGGAGAAAACCAAGGGAGCCTGGAGTGACATGACCTCTTGGGTCAGTGTGGATTGATTATAATTCATATAACACAAGTATTTCTGTTCTATTATGCAGGTGGCGCCAACATGCACTTAATATTTAATTACAAGGAAGCAGTTATGCTAATTTCCAGTGTGATGCTGCTAGCTTAGATTTAGAGTTAGAAACCTCTGCCTGAAACACGTCATTTTAGTTACTAATGAAAAATTGTTGAAAGGTTTAACCTTTGTGAGAAACCTATGATTACAGCTGATGTTGGTAGAGTTTGAAGAACTGTGCAGTGGTAACTCAAGGGTCACAACAGCTTCTACAGTTGTGTGAGATTTCAGTTTAAAACATTTTTACAAATTATAAAAATGTAAAATGTTTTACATTCCGTATGAAAACATGGCTGAAAGAGCTTCCATTCTGCAGTCAGTAAGCTGTGTGAAAATTAAATAGCAGTCAGGGAGTCATTTATTGAAATAGATTAGATAGAAAAAGCTTGTTTCTCAAGTTTAGTGCTTTGGGGATTAGCCTTCAGTTGTAAATCGCAATCATCATTATTATTATTTTTAATTATCATTTCAAGTGTGTTTTCTCTATAAATACATTTATTCATACTAGTGTTATAGTCCTGTAAATTGAAATGAGCATGTAGCTGTATGGTGGGCAAACTGCCAAAGTGTTATGTCTGAGACGACTATATGTGGCATATCTGCTTGAAGTAGCAGACAGAGGAAAGAGCAGGAAAAAATATCTAAAATGGAGCATGGAGCACTGAAGTCTGAGGTTTTGGCTCACAGGGACAATGTGTACTTGTATGATTGCCAGTTAATAAATCAGAAGAAACATGTGTCAGTCTGCATATACTTCTGCCACTTTATTATACAGGATATACCTTTTCAGCTGCGTGTTAACTAAAGACCTGCTGAAGTTTAAACCAAGCATCAAAACGGGGAAGAAAGGTGATTTACAAACTGAGGTTAAAACTTGCATGAGCTCAACAAAATTGGGCAATAAAAGTTTGGAAAAATGTAGTCTGGTCTACTGAGTCTTGATTTCTGCTGCGACATTCGGATGGCTTGGTTGGAACTTGACGTAGACAACACATCGTTCCTTGTTCAAGTGGTTCAGGCTACTTGTGGTGTATTGGTGTGATATGTTGTGGCACGTTACCAACAGAGGAAATATCACAGCCAAGCTGAGCATTGTTGCTGACCATGTCCATCCCTTTATCTTCCAGTCTACTGAAAAACTTTGAAAATCAACTTTTATCAAGGTGTCTTCAGTTCTGCGTTAGCTCATAGCAATCCCAGGCATCTTGCTAGCAGTGATGGTGGTGAAGAGAAGATTTCACATTTAAGTTATCAGTCAGTGTACTGTTTTGTTTGAAAATCCATCCAGGAAATGGATTTATTCATAAGAAACTATACTTAATTGACCTGAAATTGCAGTTTAGAGACAGTTTAATAAGAGGGGAAAAACCCATGTTACGTTCCCCTAAAAGGGTCCAGGCGATAAGGGGAAGTAACAAACAGTGCGCAGGTCAGAACAAGGAGACAGAGGCAAAATGCTTAAATAAAAGAGTTTTATTACGGTTTCCATTAATAACTCAAATAAAATCTGGTGGTTGTAGCTAGTGAGCCGTGTTTTGTGATTGCTTGAGTGCCTACAAAGCGGCCTCATACGGCGTGCGGCGAGAGATGCCAAACGCCGGTACCGGGAACGTGTGGAGTCCCACTTCCACCAGGGCGACACACGGAGTATGTGGCACGGACTACGCACCATTACGGACTACAAAGCCAGGGACACTGCGCTGATCAACGCTGACTCTGCATTCACCAACGAGCTGAATCGGTTCTACGCCCGTTTCGAGGTTAGCCAGGCGGCTAATGCTATCTACCGCCTGACTACCGAGGACAGTGACGTCATCAGCGAGAGACCGGTGACCAGCATCGCGGAGCATGACGTCCGAGCGGCACTGAGGAGAGTGAACACAAGGAAAGCGGCGGGGCCAGACGGCATCACCGGCCGTCTGCTGCGCTGCTGTGCTGACCAGCTAGCAGGTGTGTTCACTTACATCTTCAACGAGTCCCTGGCGAAGTCTGTGGTCCCCACATGCTTCAAAAGATCCACCATCATCCCTGTGCCCAAGAACAGCAAACCCTCATCCCTGAACGATTACCGGCCAGTTGCACTGACCTCGGTAGTAATGAAGGTGTTTGAGAGGCTGCTGAAGAACATCATCTCCTCCTCCATCCCAGACACCACAGATCCGCTGCAGTTCGCCTACAGATCCAACAGATCCACAGAGGATGCCATCGCCCACGTCCTACACACCACTCTCAGCCACGTGGACAAGAAACAGGGTAACTATGTGCGAATGCTGTTTGTTGATTACAGTTCAGCGTTTAACACAATAGTGCCCTGCAGACTGTTCACAAAGCTGAGGGATCTGGGACTTAACAGCCGTCTGTGTGCATGGGTGTTGGACTTCCTCACTGGCAGAACTCAGGTGGTGAGGGTGGGCAGGTGCTTCTCCAACAGCATCACCATCAACACAGGAGCACCTCAGGGATGTGTCCTCTCGCCACTGCTCTACTCCCTCTACACTTCAGACTGTGTGGCCACCCATGGCTCCAACACCATTGTGAAGTTTGCTGACGACACAGTGGTGTTGGGTGCCATCTCCAACAACGATGAGGCGGCCTACATGGATGAAGTGAAGAATCTGGCATCGTGGTGCCAGGACAACCACCTCCAGCTGAACGTCAGCAAGACCAAGGAGCTGGTGGTGGACTTCAGAAGGGGTCAGCACAGAGACTACAAGCCCATTATCATCAATGGAGCTCCAGTGGAGAGGGTGCAGTCCTTCAAGTATCTTGGTGTCCACATCTCCTCAGACCTGACATGGGCTGCCCACATTCAGGTCCAGACCAAAAAGGCTAGGCAGCGCCTGTATCACCTACGACAACTGAGGAAGTTCAGGGTCTCTCCAAAGATCCTCAGGATTTTCTATACAGGCGCTGTGGAGAGCATCCTCACACAGAACATGACATCGTGGTTTGGGAACAGCTGTGTGAAGGACCAAAAAGCTCTCCAGAGAGTGATCCGTACAGCAGAACGCTGCTGCAGGATTGCTCTCCCCCCGCTTCAGGACACCTACACCAGGAGATGCCAGGACTAGAGCAGCGCAGATACTGAAGGACCCGTCCCATCCTGGCAACAAACTGTTCCAACTTCTGCAATCTGGTAGAAGGTTCCGCATCTTCCGGGCAAGGACAGAGAGACTCAAGAGGAGCTTCTATCCCCAAGCCATCCGTGCCCTAAACACACACACCCGCCCTCTCACATCATCTATAATTGACTGAGACAGGACTCTTCCAGACACTAAACCAAGGCACAATGTACATTTCAATTCCTTTAATTTTAAATATGTTTATATTGTCTATCCTGTAAAATAGTCAGATGTCTATTCATATTAATGTACAGAATTCACCTGCTTGCTGCTACTACTGCACATTCACCCAGTGTATATACTTTATATATATATATATATAATGTTAATAATAAATATATGTTCTTCTACCCCCCCCACCCCAATTTTTTTGCACATGTCGAGGAGCGTGTCAGGCTACATTTCACTGTGTGTTATACTTGTATAACTATGCATGTGACAAATAAAGAACCTTGAACCTTGAACCTTGAACCTTGCTTGCTCCTGCTCGGTAGAGAGGAGTGTGTTTGGTCACTAAACTGTTCTTTACTTTTCAGTTAACTTACCCATGCCTGGGCTTTTGTTTATTCCCTTAAATGGTGATAGCGGCTTGCTTGTCTCTTTTAGTTGAGCTATTAATAGAAACTTTAATAAAACTCTTTAATTTAACCCTTTTGCCTCCTTGTCTCCTTTTTCCCACCTGGACACTTTTTGTTACTTTCCCTCATCGCCTGGACCCTTTTAGGGGAACGTAACAAGCGGGCAGCTTTTTCTCTTTTATAGACTGCATCTAAAAAGAGAAAAAAGCAGTTACATTAATAGCAACAGTCATATTTTATTTTTTATTTTTTTGTGAGATACAACTTTAAAAAAACGTCTTCATAGAGTGATGGAGTGGTGTCCTTTGGGGAAAGAAGCAGGGGAACAACAGATTTGAAAATATCTTAGCTGGAAGAGATGGTGAAAAGACCAAGGGGGAAAGAGGCCAAGGCTGACATGGAGAGGACACAAAATAAGTTGTAACGCTGGAGAATGTGTGTGGCCGTTTTACGGACAGTTAGCAGGAGGACTCCTCCTGACCAACTCTGCCAGGATTGACATCAGCTTTGTTTGGCAGTGAAGCATCGTGGGAGTGGGGACCACTTGAGACTCCAGTCACATTCTTAGGGACACTACAGAGGTATCTGACTGAGTGCCAGATGCACGCACACACACACACACACACACACACACACACACACACACACACACTGATAGCTTAGTCCTGACTTCTGTTGGATTGGCACTAGCTTTGTGGAGCAGTGAAACGATGCGGTACTGCAAAGAAGCTGAAAAGCAGCTCACAAATGCAACCAACACAGTAGTCCAGAAGAGTGAAGACGATGCTGTGTCTGCATATGCAGCTCCCAGACGGCAGATGAACATTAACATTAGTTTAAAGAAATAAAAAAAAACAGCTGACACCAAAAACCTTCCAGAATATAACAGCAAGTGTCTTTTATCTCTCATCAATCTAAAGCTTCCTTCTGCAACACACTCAGTCTGTTTATGCTTTTAGTCACAGTTCTTTAGCCTGACGGAGTGTTTTACGGTTTATTAAAATTAGATTCAAATCTTCTTCAATTAGATCTTTTTTGTGTGTTCTTTCTTTCATAATTTCTGCTATCTAGGTACACTTTGTGGGAAAGCACAAAACACCGGATAAAAAGGATCAAATGGGGAAAAAGCTTGACAAGGAAAACTGCCTAAAACAAAACATTTCAAGCAGTTTGAAGCATGAGCTTTTAGATCTCGGTATTACTTGCACATATGTACATTATTGGAAACTTTAACCAAAGTTAAATATAATATAACATTTTGGGCAGTGTAAATCTGACTGAGAATAAGGAAGAGCACATTGAGTTCCCTTTTATCTTTCAGTCATGTAGATGCAGCACAAGATATTATGGGGGATATTTACAGAGGAGATGTAAGTGCTAGAACTAAAAATTGCATGTAGTATTGCACTGCGGTAAGACTTTATGAAGAAAGAAAATGGAAAATTCTGTATTTAGTGTCGTTTAGTCTTTATGTAAAAGTCTAGCGGGAGGTTATGTGTACATTTATGTGGCACATTATCTGCTTCATCATTCCTGAGTGACCGCTGTGGCAGAAACGTAGCAACTTACAAAAAGGACTGCTTTTATATCCACCAATCAGTGTGGTTTACAGTAAATGCTACATTTACCATCTATGCAGCTGTTTATCATCTCCATTCAATGCTTTTAGTGACTCTCTGAAACACACACACAAAAGCTGATTGTAATTTTGGAGGTTCTGCATCTTTCCCAAGGATTTGGAATTACCAGAACTGAGGATCCAGGGATCAGGATCCAGGGACCATTTGATTTCACTTGAGCAATTGAACAAGACATTCAAAGACATCCCTAATTTTGAGAAGCTACCCATTAAATAAGATTATTTAGATTTATCTAGATCTGCATATTTAACATACATTATGTGATAGGGTCAACTGTGTGTCTGCATCGTGATTCAGGATGTGTTGACAGTCACCTTAGTCAATTGAAGCAACTGAAGAGTTCGGGCCCCTGTCCTGTCAGTGTCCCATCAATATGGATACATAATCCAACATATCATAGTGCAGATTAAAACAAACCATCATTATTATTAATTATTTTATTGTAGCTTGGCCTGCTTTCCTCCTACTCTGGTACTTTTTGATGGAATATGTTGTCTCTAATAAACCGAATTTCACTTTCAGTCTGTTGAGGGGATTTCAGGAACACGCCCTTATGGGAAACATATGAAACCACACACTGCAATTACAAATGGATGATGCAGTTTGAGGGAAAACGGCCACAGCACAAGCTGTATTTACAACACCTCATCATGAAACGCCTCCAGGGGCCCAGTGATGGATACTGTGCTTTACACTGTGAGATGGCAAACTTTTTCTTTAAGGGTCAGCGTGTTGGAATGTTTTCTAGCACAAGGGATTGCAGAAAGCAAAAGAGAAATGGCATTTTTCCATCAGCTTATTCAGTTACACCTAGCTGCGTGGTAAAAATGGGAACCTTTGATTTAGCTACTTCATACTCCAAATGCCAAAGAAGCTGTCAGCCATGTTGATTTGACATTTGGCATAAGGAATCATGTCTTTTTAGATCAGAATTCACAAATTTCCAACTTCCAAGTTAAATAAATGTAACATCAGACCTGGTCTCTCCACACAGATAATGCAATGTAATTACTAGGGGTGCAACGATACTTGTATCGATATTGAACCGTTCGATACAGTGCTTTCGGTTCGGTACGCATATGTATCGAACAATACAAAAGTTTTAATTTATTTTATCAACTTTCCTTCTGACGATGCTGTCTGTGTTGAGCGCTCAGTGGATCTGCGCTCGACAGTGCGCCTAGGCGGAGTAGTCAAACGCAGAGTCACTGAGCGCAAGGCAAGCTAGCGAGACAGAAATTAAGCTCTGGTTGCAACATGGCAAATTGAACCTCCCCCACCCTCATTCAGATGTGGCGTTTGGAACTATTTTGGTTTTCATGTGACGTATGACCCTGAAGGTGCGTTATGGCGCGTTATGGACAAAAGTAAAACAGTATGTTGGATGTGCCACGCAATGCTCAATTGGTGGGAACTAGTGTGTTAGCGCAGTTTGCTCGTTAATGTGTTGGCCGTCCAGCCCCACACACAGGGCGATCCGCGGTAGCTCGTTAACGGAGATTTGCCGCGTTGTGGCGTTAACGTCATTTCAACTAGATTAACGCTGACAGCACTAGTGGGAACACAACGAATATGACTGCACATTTATTCCGACATCATCCTAGTGCAAAGACAAGTGGAAGCAGACAAAAACAACAAGCATGCATGCTACAAACTTTACCCGAGTCATTTAGACAGCCGTTAGCACATGATTCTCCTTATGGGGACCTGATATGTTTAATATGCTGCTGAGAATATAGCCCAGAAGAAGCGTATTGTACAGCTTTTATTTTGGAAAGAGCCATTTCTCTGTAATAAACTCTCTTTTCCAAAGATGAGTGATTTCTCGATCGATTATTTTTTGTATTACTTTGTTGTTTCAGCAACATTAAATTTAAAAACTGTTCTTTTGAGTTAAAATATATATTTATAATTTTAATAAATGACAAATTAAAATGGCATGAACATTTTTTTTGTATCGAAAAAATATCGAACCGTGACACCAAAGTATCAAACCGAACTGAACCGTGAATTTTGTGTATCGTTGCACCCCTAGTAATTACATGTACAGCTATTATAGTTTCAAAGTCACTCCTTAAAATCTTATTGACAATGAATATCATTTGTTTTCCATGTTGAACATATGCCACTTCAGGAATTCAGTCATTCCATAAAGTAGATTCTCTAAAGAATGAACAAAATAAAAATCTCAGGCCATAAATGATTCATATTAGCAGTATCTAAATAAATGACTCAGGCCGAGGGCTGAATATTTAGTATGAGAGGAACGGTTTCAATTTGCCCAGTAAATTAAACGGATTAAGAGTGCATTGACCCTCAACCGAGCCACACATACACACCCAGACACACAGAAAGCCTTTGCTGCACTGAAGGGAAGTCTGGTATAAAAAGGAATAAGAAAAAATTATATTCAGCGTATTGCAACATGTTTTTGAAATACAGTGCTATTTTAATTATATATTTTTTTACCGCTGCTATGATTCTGTGTTTGCATTTGAAACTATTTTAAGTTGTACAGTAATGAAGCTGTAGCTACATATAAAAATCAAAATTGTCTAACATCGTATGATGTATTCTTACAGATGAAGCTGCTCAGCTGTATGTAAGACACATTAATAAATCAGCAGGCTAATTAACATCCAATAATATATTACATGTTATTCTACTTAATCAGTACTTTTGCTTTAATAATTTTAAAGGTGCATTATTTATGATTTTTTTGGAAAAATGAAACAAAACTGTGACCACAAGGGGGCAGCATTTTACAAGTATTGACATAGTGTCTAAAAAACAAGAATAAGCTTAAAGCTTATATATATATAGTTATATCTCTCATATGTAGATTCTGTTGAAAATGATTGTTCACAAATACCTGAAAATCAACAAGCACATGTAATATTGTAGGATGTACATAAAAGCTGCTAGGACCCACGACCCACCAGGAAGTCCACTATTTTGATTTTGGCGCCTTTTTCACATTTCCAGTTGCTTTACTTTAAAAAATCGAAGAAATGTAATAAGACCATCTTGATCTAAAGATCTTTACTTTGGCCAATTTAATGAAGTACGTGTTACTGGCAGGTTTTCATGTTTTCCCATGAACCCTTTCATAAGATTCACATATATCTTCATGTTTATTCTAATATCTCTCAGCACTTTTATATAAATATTCACTTTCTGTATCAGGGTTGCTCGCCAAGCCACCAAGACAAATTTGTTGTTTGTGTATAACCTGATAGATGTTTACACCCATTGGTGTTTGTTGGCATTTCCTGTTGGCACCCCAAGTGTTGTGTTATATAGTTATATATAGTATATAGTGTTATATAGTACTCTTGGTTGTATGTCTGGAGGTTTTACAGATTCATGTCACATACATTTAGCCTCACATATCCAACACAAGTTGCTATACCAACAACTTGCGTTTTAGTTAATATTGGATGGCAGGGTGAGAGAAAAAGTGTCACGGTAGATGCTACCTCAAAAAAAAAAGTCTTGTTCAATTAATCAAACCTGTTGTGGTGGGCACACAAATAAATCATTAATATGCAGGCAAAGCTGACATCAATAAAATCTAACAGCCTTAATGAGGGAGGGGAAGGAAAAAAATGAGATATGAGCAGATGTTCAAAATGAAAACCTCATCAACAATGGTTATGTAAAAAATACTGTTCAGGGGCTGAGACACCGGGTGGCGCTGTTGAACTGGAGAAAGATGCAGAAAGTTGTGGGGAGCATGTGAGATGTATCAAGTGCCTGTGTGAAATGCAGAAAGGGGAACAGAGGAGAGATACAGCGAGAGCGTGAAGGCCGAAAGATATACAAGAGAAAAGCAACCCGGAGAAGTAAAGAAAGATAGAGCTGGATGGGCAGAGGAGGGTGGAGGGGTAAGCGCTCATTTTCTCAGGTTTTGAGAAACTGCCACGGAGAGAAGGGTTAAAGACAGAAATGGGTGGAGGGTATATGTGGCACAAACATCATATCAGTTTTCCCGCTGTGTTAATTACACCCATTATTGGCCGCTAGTTTCTGGGTCAGATGAGCTTTCTCTCTCGACAACAACCTTGGAGGAAAGATTAGTGAAAATTACACAAGAATACCTAAGACCTCGCTGTGGAAGGCCTGGTCTTGTTTACCGGTAATTGTGAAAAAGCAATACAGCGCCCTGCAAAAATGTGTTTACCTCTCAACCTCTCCCCGAGGGCCGCGTGGCGAGCGTTGCATTTGTTTAGGTTCCCAGGTGCTCTGTCCTATTTGCCCCCCCGCCATCTTTTCTTCCCCCTTGTGCTTCATGCGTTCACCCTGAGAGCCTAATGAAAATGCACTCTGTGCATTACAGTGGCACCGTGAAACCATTTAATCACCAGAGGAGAGAGGTGTCGTGGCTTTCAAGTAAGTGTGTGAGTGTGCAAAGTCTTACCTGCTTCTGTGAACGCGCCCCCAACCAAAAAAAAGTGCAGCAGAGTCAGCCTGCGTGCTCTGGCTTTTGATGAGAGGATATCTGAAGACTAACAGCTTGTCAGCTGCATGTACCAGTTTGCTCGGTGGTCTGTTCAGCCTGCAATGTTCTGCTAGGTGACAACAACTTCTGAGAGAGTGATGTAACTCCAAGAGGAGGAGGGAGGGGGGCGTGTGTGAGGGGGGGAGGGATCCGCAGACAGATCAGCACAGTGGGGGTAGATCTTGTGACAGATCAGCTTGTCGTCAAATTGGTGAGACTCGCTCCTAGGGCGGGGTGGGAGTTGCTTCTTAAAGCCAGACGTGGAATGATGCAGCAAATCTGTAATGACTGCAACACACACTCGCGAGCATGAATCATTTATTTATGGCTGCATAAATCAGGCAGCGCGGCGAGATAAACAGTAAAGACGAGTCTGCGAGATCTGTCAGTTACATGATGCGACGGATAAAAACACACACGCACACACACAAAAAAAAAAATCAAGGGTAACACAGACGAATCAGCCAGCGACAGCTGACACACACCAGCCTGTTGTGTGTCTGTGTCTGTTTTTTATTCTTTAACTGAGAGCTTCTCTTTTGTGATGGATTAATCATCTGGAAGCTCCTCACCTGGCCTCCAGTGAAGAATTTTAAAATCTCCTGTAAAATGTTGTGCGTGGGAAGGAAGTGGCAATTACCTGAAACTGCAGGTTTCCAGGTCCTTTTTAACTGGAGGAAGGCGTTCCTGGGTTTCACTTAGAGCGTTTCCAACAAATGTGTCGCTTTGAAACGGATCTAAACGTAAACACTGGAGCTGTTTAGTGGCTATCGCTGAACGCTGACAGAGAGACGTGCCTATAAAGGAACACAGGAGCCTATAGGGAGCTAAAGCCTCACGCTTTCTTGTTGTGTATGCCTGCACTCTTTTGTCCATTATACAGTATTTTGCTGAATAGTTGTGCTTTCACTTAAAGTTGACCTTCAGCTCATTCAAGCTGATAGAGCGGGCGCATGCAGCATATTTCTTCAACTGCACTGCAGTAAGATCAAACAAAACACTTATGATGGTGGAAAATCAAAAGATTTCAAAAGAACTGTAACTGTGCAGGAGATACACATATAAAAGACTTTTTCTTATTAAAGCTGGTGAAAGCCTCCATAAATCTATGCAATATATCAATGTAAAACAATATGTAGCGTAGTCTTTATAAACAGCATCCGATCTTTTCTATGTAGAAGAGTTCAATTTTGTAATTCATTGAAAGCAGCAAGCAGGAGCAAGAGAAGTAAACCATGAATGCTTTGAATGGTGGTAGAAGATTCTAGAGTATCATCATCATCATCATCATCATCATCATCATCATCATCAACTTTATTTATAAAGCACTTTAAAACAACCACAGCTGACACAAAGTGCTGTACACTGGAACTGTAAAATAAAATTACATGAGATATAAATAAAAAAAATGTCATAGCTAGACGGTCTTCACCGATCATCTTGCCAATTTGTTGTGGTGTTTGTGTGTACTGTGTCGTGTTCTCCTCTCCATCCTGTGCATGTGTTTGTCTGCTGGAACATGTACTTCCGGAAGCCGTGGCACGGAACGGCAGTTGACCGGAGGGGAGTGTCCTGAGCTAGAATCATCGCACCTGTGCGGAATTACCTTGCCAGGGCAGACCTATTTAACGGGGCGGTTGAGTTACAACCAACGCTGGAACGTTGAACTAAACCGGGTAGCGTAGTCGTGATTAGCATACCCGGTTTGTGAAGGAGAGGACGTTTTTGTTATTGAGCGTGTGTTTTTTCTCATCTGCCTCCAGGGTCCAGGGATCGGAGGAGGAGCCGGCACCAGGAGTTGTGGATTATTACTGCACTGTCACCGGGAGGAGAGGTCGCCGTATCACTGCACTGCCCTTTTGGATTATAGACTCAAACTGTTAACTCACCTTTTTCACTGTAAATAAATCCACTGTCATTCTGCAAGGAGTCTCGCACCTGAGTCCTTTAATCCAATTCACCATGACAGAACGTTCCAGCCAAGTGGACTCAGCGGACTCTGCACCTTGGCGGCGCGAGCTGTCGCTTCAGGCGGCGCTACTAGAACGCCATGAGAACATGTTACGCCATTTCTCCAAGGAGCAATCAGCGCTAATCCAAGTTGTGACCGAGCTAAAAGGTATGTTGCTATCTCCACCTGGAGCTGCTGGGGGGCCTTTACCAGTCCCACCTTCGATCAATGTCGCTGCTGCTTGCCCACTGCCTCCCTCCCCTCCTCTGCCACGGCGCGAACATTTGTTGCCAGTCCCAGAAAAATTTTCCGGAGATTTGGACAAGAGTAGGGGATTTTTAATGCAGTGTGCCCTCACGTTTAGGCAGCAGCCTCAGGCTTACGCCACTGATTGTTCTAAAATCACCTTGATGGTGGAGCTGTTAACAGGTCGAGCCTTGCAGTGGGCACAAGCGGTCCTAAACTCCCAGCCTCAGATTTCCTACCCTGATTTTTTGAGCAAATTTCGAAGTGTTTTTGATAAAGGAACTAACCCTGACAGTGCGGCACATAGGATGTTTGTTTTAAAACAGGGCCGGAGGAGTGTCGCTGACCTTTCGGTGAATTTCTGGATTCTCGCTGAGGAGACTGGTTGGGAGGAAACGGCGCTCTGGGGAGCTTTCTTGAACAGTCTGAACGAGGGACTGAAGCGTGAGTTGGCTTCCAAAGAATTGCCTAAGACCTTGAGTGCATTGATTAATTTATGTATTAAGTTGGACGATCACCTTCGGGAGTTCAGTAAGCGGACACCGGGAGGCGCTGGGTGGCGGACTGGATTACCGGCCCTGGAGTGGAAGGGGACGGACCCGCGGTCAGCGGAGGAGGAGGAGCAGCCGATGCAGTTAGGCGGAGCACGGTTGAGCTCCACAGATTGGAGGAAGAGACGCCAGACGGGTGAGTGTTTTGCATGTGGAAAGAAGGGACATTTTGCTGACGCATGCCCCTCTTGGGGAAACGACCAGGCCCGTCAGTAGCTGTGGGAGTACTGACGGGTGCGACCATGAACATTGCTCCCCATCTGAGTTGTTCTGCTAAGTTGATTTTTCAATCTCACACTCACCAGTGCCGTGCGTTAGTGGACTCTGGAGCTGAACAAAATTTTTTGGATGAATCGCTTGCTAGGCAGTTGGGCTTCCCCGCGGTTCCTCTCCAGGAGCCTCTTCAGGTTTCAGCTCTTAACGGCAGCCCGTTAGCGGCAATAACCCATCGCACTGTCGATCTGACTTTAGTTCTTTCTGGTAACCATGTTGAGAGAGTTTCCCTGTTTCTGTTTAAAGCCCCCGGCACCCCATTAGTCTTGGGGTTCCCATGGCTCAGACAGCACAATCCGCAGATCGACTGGGCTCAGGGACGCGTGACAGGCTGGAGTGAGTGGTGCCATGAACATTGTTTACGTGCAGCGGTGCCCAGTCTAGTGCCCCTAAATCCGGCGGCTCAGGCGAAGACACCCGATCTCTCAGCCGTTCCTCCGGAGTACCACGACCTGGCTCAAGTCTTCAGCAAAGACCTAGCAGTGTCTCTCCCGCCTCATCGCCCTTATGATTGCGGGATAGATCTGCACCCTGGCGCCCCATTACCCACCAGCCGGCTTTACAGCATCTCAAAGCCTGAACGTGAGACGATGGAGCGTTGCATTACAGACTCTCTCGCTGCCGGCCTAATTCGCCCATCTACATCCCCTCTTGGGGCCGGATTCTTCTTTGTACAGAAGAAGGACAGGTCTCTCCGCCCCTGTATTGATTTTCGGGGCCTGAACAAGATCACCGT
>NW_024582758.1:484181-490425 GCF_018398535.1 Haplochromis burtoni
GGAGGGACAGGATCCTGTGGGGAACCCGTGGGCTTAATATGGTGAACCACATCCTCTAAAGTGGAGAGCGTCACAAGCTCAAACTGAGTGAAAACAGCAGCGCAAGGGACAGAGACAGAGGGGTCAGAGTCAAGAGCTGTGATAAGAGCCCTGGTGGTGACAACCTTTTCAATAAAAAAGTTCAGAAAATCATTGCAAATCTCAGGAGAAACTTCCAAACAGACATTCAATGGCGTATTAAGAACAGTGTCAATGGTCCTAAATAACACACGTGGGTTATGACAGTTGGAAGAAATAATATTTGCAAAATATTCCCTTTTTGCCTCTGTAACAGTGTTCTGGTAGTGATGCCAGCAGTCTTTGAGAATTTGAAATGATACATGCAGTAAAAGTACTAAATTGGCCTCTTGGAGAACAGTCTGACATTTCGCAGGTGTGGATGACAGGAACAAGAAAGCATGTGGAGGGGACTGGCGAGTACGGTTCAAAATAATGATTACTTTGATTTGTGACTCATGTAAAGTAATTCTAGCCCAAGTATGAAACAATGGAGCTGAAGATTAACATAACAGGTTCACTTCAAGCCGAGTGGTTTGGAAAATAGCAATTTATTGAACATTTTACAACAATTCCAAATCTGAAAACTGCCTTGAAGTCTTGAATTTAAACATAAACCGTCCAATGAGTCTACTGTAACGAGACTCTCTTCCCTAAAAAAAACAGTAAAATACTAAAAGAAATCAATTCCACATTTTGAGATTTTAAAAGTGCTGAAAACTCAATGCAACTAATTAAAAAATAATAAAAAATGTAGTATACCTCCACTACTTAAAAGTTTATAGGGGACATTGTTTGAATACTATATAGATGTCCTTAAACCGTCTGTATAAGGCTGATTGTCCACTGAAAGAGAAACTATTAAAGTTTGGCTATCCTCTTCAATCAGTGTGTGAAGGTAAAGCAGTGAGAGCTGGTTCAGTGTGCTCTAATGATGATTTTAACAGAGAAAAAAAAAGATCAAACGTTGTCAGTGTCACGCTGAAAACAAAGAAATCCAATTTAATGGTAATGTACAAAACAGGAACATGTAGTAGCCTCATTACCATTCGTGTCTGTGCGTCTAGAATCACTTCAAATGAAGTGGATTGATTGGTTAAAAAAAATAAAATATCGTTATGTCACATGTAGTAGCGACCCCACAGCCTTGCTAATTGTTTTTAAATGAAATGTATTAATTACAGTAAAACCACTGAGCCAAAACCATTAAATCAATTGAATTTGCCTTAGTTTCCCTAAGTTGTGTGTAAAGATCTTAAAAAGGAAAAAGAAAAAGGGATCCCAGCATTAATTTCTGTGCTTGCTCCCGCATTGAACAGCTTCGCTTATATTTGCCTCTCATTTAACACTGACATTCACGTAGACTAGAGGGGTCAGATTGAGACCAAGCACTTTTTCTGTTTCTCTCTCTCTCCCTTTTTGCTCCACGCCATGCTACACAGCAGTAGCCTGGTGGGTGTAAGAATGCCCTGTCTAGTCATATGCGCTGATGCATCACTGCTGTTCGTCTGGGCCAGACGGCAGGGCAGGGACTGACCAAGGTTTAGCTGGCTGCACACTGACTGTACACGGTGAGGAGCACATTTGACCATTTTGCCTGCTATAATTTACAAATCCTCAATATTGCCTAGCACATAGAAATGTGAGCAATGAAGCAAATGGAGGAAAAGCATCACCATTGTTGGATTTACTACTCTTTTAAATGGCTTTTGTATAATAATATATTTATCTCCATATAGTCCCTGTCATCATGTGAGTGTATTTAAGCAGCATAATTCAATGATATATATAGTATTTTTATCAGATGACAGAAAACGTGCAACAAACAAAGATCATTCCTGTCAAACTAATTTAACCTAAAATTGTACAGCTGGTTTAAAATGCCAAAATAATTTGTGAGAAAGTTGTCAGCCCGCCTACCTAATACGAGCTCGCTGATTAGAAATGAAATACACACAAATCTCTGAAAAATTAATCATGTAATATTTCTGGAAATATTTTATTCCAGGCCCTATATTCAAATTGGTCTACACTGGTGTTTTTTAATTAGTGTTTGTATCTTAAATAAGATATTTTTGAGTATTAATGAAAGAATTCTAATAACTAAAAGAAATCTACTCAATTATTGGTTTGTTTTTTTACAAGCTCTGTTTTAATGTAATTTTTTAAATAGATTTAAGGGTTGTTTTTTTTTTACCATTCTGTACAATGGTAAAATAGCATAAACTAATGACCGTGCAGCAGCATGTAACACCATTACTTACATCCCTATAAATTTGTGTAAAAGAGCCATCACAATATCAGATTTTACCTGGGTTTTTTTTTTATGTTCTAGCACGTCTGATCCATTAGAAGGTAGTGAGAATTGGTACTCATGTCTTTACGAAAGCATATAGAAAGAACAATAACACAATTACAATATTATCATATGTACATTGTTGGCATAACATCTTTATTTTTGTATTTTATTTTTGTCTTTCTTAAGTATGTCAGAGTAACATTAACACAAGGTTATCATGAAACCACCCTCTGTATACCCGAATTATTTTATAAGAGACAGATAGATCTAAAGGGCAACTGTGAGGAGTTGACTGAGTGGCCTATATCCAATATTGAAGAAAGAGTTGCAATACTTATTTGAAATTTAGGTTACAGCAGACAAACACACACAAACCACAAAGCGCCAGAAACTCTGCACTAGTTAGATTTTTCCATTGACTTGACAATCACAAGCTTGGCCATAGCTGGAGGCATATTCGATTAAGATGCATGGACTTGCACAGCTAATTGCCACTGGTTCTGTTTTGAGACACATTTCACTGAGCTTTGGCACCGCAGTACAAATACTACGATGGGGACAGCTGTAGGATAAGTGGGCAAAAAAAAGGAATGAATGGTTATTATTATTATTATTATTATTATTATTATTATTATTATTATTAGCATTCACATTAGCATTTTTAATAGTCAGCACATCCCAATAAAAAAAGCTACCAAGCGAGTTAGTCTAATGGGTGAACACTAGCATATGAACGGCTTCATAAGCGATTTACTGCTCCCGGAGTCATGTAAGCTATTCTGAAAAATCCCCAGCATGAGACAGATTTGTGTGAAACAGCAGAGCCATTTACTTCATAAAAGAAGTAGTCACATAATGCACTGCAGTACTTTATTGGTGTGGTTCAAAGACATAATGATGGAAAAATCCCCTTTTAAGTCAAGCACCATGATATGTAATGATTCAAATGACTCCCTCTTAAGCAACAGAAAACTGAAATGATCCTAATGAGTCCTCCTCTTCATGTAGCATGGCATAATTGGAGCTCATCCATTTCCCTTCATTGTTAAGAGTCTGGATGGCTCCATCTTCATTCACATTAAGAGCATCACTAAAACTCTATATGTCATACATTCAAACATATGCTTGCTTCTTTTTTATGATTGCAGCAATAGATGGCTGGAGATGAAAAGGTGGATGGATAATTTAGATCAAGGGGAGTACTAACAACAGCCATTACAAGGGCCATGCAAGTTAAAAGGTGCATCTCCATCCGCTGATAGCTGTGGGAGTGATGGTTGTGTTTAGATTTGAGCTGATTTTATTAGAATGTCCCAAAGGTGCCAAAGGAAGGATTTTACAACCGCAATATTCTGACATATATACATTTGTTGTCAGCTCCAAATGTATATATTCTGTAAGTTTGCTGTTTTGGCTGAAGAAACAAGTTTTTAATCCAAGATTTTATGGTACGTGACCCCATCCACTGGAAGCTTGATGTGGTGAAGTTATCATGACCTTAGCAGAAAAGCAGCAGTAGAGCATAATTTTTACACTTTTATGCTTGACTGTTGGGATGATGCTCTTTGGATCATATTTTTTTTTCCTCCATATTTTATATTTCTGAATAATTGTACTAACAGTTGTTAGCTTCTCACCAAGCTTGTTGCTGATGGTCTTGTGGTCCTGTGTTGCATTTCAGCCATGTCAAGGTCTACAGTCTTGTTCCTGATGTCTTTTGACAGCTGTATGGTCCTGCCCATGGTGGTGGAGAGGTTGGAATCAAAGACATTGATTCTGTAGGTAGGTGTGATCAGGATTATCTGTAACTGACTGATTTTAATCTGTTTTACATAGGCTGACTTTAAGGTAATTCGTTTTTTCTTGATTTTTAGTTGATATTGTGTCACCCTCCATTAAAATGAAGTAACCATAACAATTTGAGCTGGTACATTTCTTTTAAATAAGCAAACTTACAAATTCAGATGAGGCTCAAATAGTATCTACAGTACGGGAAATAATTAACAGATATCATCTTATTGTCTTAGGAGGACTTCACATAAGCTGCTGTTAAAATATACTTTCTACATTTGATATTCTTTATTATTAATAATAAAGTGAGTTAAATAGTAAAATATCAAGGTTAAAATATGGAACTGTACATGAAGTTTACCTAGGCAATTAAAGCCTGGGATGTACATCATAGTCATTAATGGTTATCTATGCAATTGAGCATCAAGCAAGTTGCTTTATATGTGGACTAGACTTTAAAAGTTGATGTCCAAAAATTTACTATAACATAAGGTACAGTGACCATTACAAATCCCTATAGTATACTAGCTTTCTTTGAAATTAACAATATCTTTAGCGACATAGGTTGCACAGTATTCACAGCAGTAGTGGGTTACTGTGTAAGAACAGCATTGCCAGTTTTTATGCCTCAACATAAAATGACCTCTTTTGCCCACAGTTTATGTCGGAATAGATGCTGAAAGGAGCCGAAGAAGGGTCATGAACAGAAAAACACTGGTAGTTTCAGAGACTGGGTCCCCATGTTCTGTACGTGTGTATTTAGCCCAAGTTATTTTCCAACGCTAGTCCCTTGAGTGACATTGAAATATATAATAATGTAACCAAGTACTAAATGTGGTAAATGAGCACTTAAGGCAAACACATACCTGAACAAACTAGTAAAAACACAACAATTTTTATAATCTGAGTTCATGCACTATATACACAATTAATACATAGTCAATGTGTTATGCAGTGCTGTAGTTCTGGCCAAATGTTTACCAGGACTAGTTGTACAGAAAACTTTAAATGTGCTTCAGACTAGCAGGTAAGCAGTTCCAGAAATAAGTGGCTGTATTAAAGTGTCGAACTATACAATATCTTTCTAATATGTTACAAGTGTTAGTTACACTATATCTAGTGAAATCTAGTTAGAAAAGCCTTAGATCTTAGATGCCCTTGCTCTAAAATGTCAACAAAATACAGGTAAGAAATACACGTTTAGAAAAGTAAATTATATAAATTAAAATGTAATTTAATGCAGAAAGTCCTCTTTTGAATTCAGTAATTATATAACACATTTTCATGATTACAACAAATATGGGAAAAAGTACTTGTGCTGTTAATGGCTGCCAGGCTAAACAAATACAATATTTATTTATGTGTATATGTTTCTCTGTTTCTTGGTATACTTGTTTGTTTGACTGAATGATTAATTACCCCAGTGAGTTTCATGCACTTCAGGACTATCAGTAGAAAACAGCAAACAGTCAATGCCAGAGAGCATTAGCTTATTACTTTGGCAGGATGAAGTAGCAGCTTCATGTCAATTAGAAAGGAATAAATGAGTTGGTGAAAAACTGCTGTTTGATGCTTCATCGTTGTGGAACACTTACATTTGGCATTCAAAACGACAGAAGGCTGTTTGAAGGCAAACATCAGATTGTGGGCATTTTGGTGAACTGGGCTCACACAGAAGAAAACAAAACAAAATGGAAAAGTACAACAATAAGAGCGTGTCAAATTTATTTTTAAACCAAATATTTTGAGCTACAAAAGAGTATTGTTGCCGGGTGGGTGTAGGTCAAGGACTTTGCCTTTAGTGCCAAGCTGTTGAGTGACAGGGAAGAAAATATCAAGGGTGGGCTGAGGTACAGACGCACACATGCTCTACAGAATGTTCTGTTGCTACAGCGCTCTGTTGAGTAACTAGACAAATGACATTCTTTGAATCGAGCATACAGAGGTCTCAAACATTGGCCCCAAGCAAAATATTCTCTGCTGAATGCCATCTGTGAGTCACTTTATCTCTTTCTTGTCTCCTCTTTGTATTGCTAACAATCTGTGTGTTTAGCAGAAAGGTTCTAAACACGACAGACTTGCTCTTTTCTAGCATTT
>NW_024582758.1:491693-544193 GCF_018398535.1 Haplochromis burtoni
GGATTACATTTTTTATTTTTCTCCGATATCCGATCCAGTAATTTAGGTCAGTATCGGACCGATACCGATACGTAATATCGGATCGGTCCATCTCTGGTATTTGATATAGAAACTAACACGGTAAAGGCATTTAAAAAGTCAGGCATTTATGAACCAGCATTACTCATCCTAATGTTAACAGATTTATTACATGGCTTCTTTGCAAGAGGACTGAATATTTACACTCGTCTGATTAGCTGCACAGTTGAGTATGTTTTGGGTGCAGTGTGTGTGTCTTCTGAACCATGCCGGTCGGGGCCGTTTGCTTCTTTTAGTCTTTTGTTTGTTTGTTTGTTAAAATGTTACTGTGAGCAGGTTGCTTCATCACCCCAGGGTCAGCCATTGCAGTCACTTACTGTTCATATTTTTTGTTGTAGTAGAGGCAAATTTACATGTAGCTTACATTAGTGTGGCATTGTCTATCCGACTAGTGGATGTGCAGTTGTTTTACAGAAACATTACTATGTTTAGTGTAGATTATTGTGGTGGTGTGGTGTGATGTTGAATTTTTCACTTCACCTCACTGGTATGAGAAAAAATACAGAACAAAATATCCATCCATCGATCCATTCTCTTCCGCTTATCCATTTCAGGGTCGCGGGGTGCTGGAGCCTATCCCAGCTGTCTTAGGGTGAGAGGCAGGGTACACCCTGGACAGGTCACCAGTCTGTCACAGGGCCAATTACCCTGTCCCCACTAGCTGCATGTCTTTGCACTGTGGGAGGAATCCGGAGTACCTGGAGAGAACTCGGGGAGAACATGCAAACTCCACATAGAAAGACCCTGGCCTGATGGTGGAATTGAACTCAGGACCTTGCTGTAAGGCAACAGTAGTAACCTCTGTGTCTTTATGAATCTGTCACATTGTTGTGAAGGAATCTTTTGCCTTTTTTGCTTCACTTCTGTTTTCCTGTGCATGTCTTGAGATGTTTTCATGTCATTCTTTTGACTTTTAATACACATTTACAGCACGGTAGCTGTTGACTTTTTTTTTTTTCTTTCTAGCCCTTTTCTTGTTAGCCTAGCATTGTAAAGAGGACTTTATTGCTGCACCATCTTATGGCATAAGATGGTATTACAGTACTGCACAGTCCGGTCCTGGCTTCTATTGATAGCTCTTCAACATACAGTTTTTTCTGATTGCTTAAGCACATTTTTTGTAACTATTGGCTAATTTTGCAAAACTCTTCACACAAATAAGAAAACCTGTCACCCAATAATCAAAACATTGTAGTTCTCTTGCAAAAGCAAACACAGCTAGATTAACTCTTCACACCTTCGTAAAAATGGTGTTTCCGTATCAAACAGTACACACAAGCCATCATCTACTAAGCACACAATGCGCCAACTGCACACTGATGGTATGAATACAAAACACATCTGGCTTTTGCTTTCTCTGTGCACAAGGTAGGCTATGTCAGTTTGAGCTCATACTTCTGTCATAGATCCATAAGCATAGAGGGATCCAAACTTCAAGTACTGGTGTTTATTCAAACACATCAAAACAAACACAAGTGTTTATTTCCAAGTATAGGATTATTTGCAATCGCCATAATGACTATATGGGTTACTTGGTCTGCAGTGAACATGCTTCCTCTGCCCCCAGCATCTGGTCATCTAGCAATTCTGTAAAGTAACAATTTCAGTATTTTTACATCAATGGTATTGGTGTGTTTCTCATTGGCATATGGCAGTGCTACAAATCTTTGTGCGAAGTGACTGTACTAACCGATTCTCATTTCAAGATGTCCTTATGGATGCTTGCTACAGTGTAGCGGCTCGAGTTAGGCTGGACCCGTTGGCCAGCTACCCTCAGGGTCATTCCACGGTTGATTACATGGTCCACTATTGTAGCTCTGATGTCATCAGCAATTCTATTTCTTACTCTTCCTACCCTTCCTCTCCCCCCTCCTCATCTTCCTCTCCCCCTCCTCATCTTCCTCTTGCTCCTCCTTGTCCTTGTCGTCCTCTTCATCCTACTTCTTCACCTCCACGTCCTCTTCCTCGGCCTCCTCTACTTCTCACTCTTTCTGCTCCCTCCATTGTACTCCGCACACACAGCTTACCTGTATTATAGTGCTTAGGCTGATTGCAAAGTGAACTAATTATCTAAAAAAGTTTTCACATGTGAAAGTGTGCCAGACAGTTGGCAAATTAGTGTTAATGATAGCCATACATGTGTATACTTTTGCTAGGAGTGTGTTGGAAATTTGGTAATTGAGTGTTGTGCAGTGAATTGTGCCTACAGTTTTGCAAAGTGTGTGTTACAAAATTGCAAACTGAGTGCAAAGCAGTTTTTGTGCTTTTAGTTTTGCAAACTCAGTGAGTGGTTTTGCTATAAGTCTGAATAGTTTTAGAGATTGTGCTACAGGAATCACAGTTAGGGTTTAAGCATTCAGAAAAAACTGTAATATTAATATTTTAGACATGAATTCACATCAGTTGTTTTATAATATGTTGTAGATGGCTTTGGTTAATTTTGGAAAAATTTAACTATTCTTAAAACACAGAAATGTACAAAACATACCTTTAACAAATAACATCTGTGTTATAATTGTATTTAATTACTGTTAATTAAGTAAATCACTGTGCATAATGTGCTGTAGTGAGTGCAAATTTGTTTAGAAATATACAAATATTGTCTAATTTAGTGAAAACTGATTAAAATTTTGCTAAAAAAGTGATTTATTTAAATAAATTAGCTGAGAATATTGTTATTTTTGTATTTTGAGAGAATAACCCTATTGAAAATAGTTCTACCTTCTAACAACAGATGTGTATGGCAGCAGTAGGAAGAAGAAATCAAAATTGTTTTCTGAGTGTATTTTATAGTATTGTAAATTATGATTGAATGTTTTATGATTTTCAGCATAGCGGAGTTACTGTGGTTACAGCCTATAAAAAAGTTTAAAATTGGAAATCATTGCAATAACTGGGGTTTAGTTTCATGAATAAAAATAAACTTTATGGTCATTATAGGAAAGAAAAAGTCAGCTGATGCAATAAAGCAGAGCAGTGGTCATCATCTTGCCTTGCATGAATGGGTGGCTTACTGTAGAACAAAGCCAGCTGGTGGGCTTCAGGGTCTGTATGACAATGATATTGACAGCACATTCACTCCCACATTTATTTTTACTTCCATAGTTTTTATCCTCCATACATGAGTCTGTGCACTTCAGCAACACGCATCTCTTACCCAGCTAAGCCTCAGCTGTCACCTTGCTGTCTTGTTTGCTCACTCATCTGCCACTACTTTCTCCCCGATTAGAGAAAAGCAAAGTTGTTCAGGATAACACACACTGAAAGCCTTTTTGGCTTCTATTGAGCATGCCGGTTTGTTTGTTTGAGGCTGGTGTCAGTACCCCAGGAAAACAGCAGTCAATAAAACAAACAACCTGGTAGAGATGCACTTTTGTTCTACAAAAGAGACTGATACTAACTCTCTGATAAATGAAGGTGTGTGTTGATTGGGTTTCTCAACATCTGTCCATCTGATCCACTTCAAATATGCCTCTTGTACCGTGGCGGCAAGCACAGCATAACAGTCTCACACATTTTGCAGTATATTATTATATGATACTGTGCAAAAGCCATTTTTTAGAAGTAATTTTTAGAAGTTGTCTTGAGCAGTATGTCTGTGAAGCTTCTCGTCATCTAGGTCATCATACTCGTCTGGACTTCTTGAAGTGCCTTGAAGACATTTCACTTCTCATCTGAGGAGCTTCTTCAGTTCTAAGAGCAAATGGTGGAGAGTCCCAGATTTTTAAGCCCTATTGGGAGTGTCCCTAAGAGGGTGATGGACCTCCTATTGATCCTCTGCCTAATCACACAACCCAAGGTGTGAAAATGGGTGCGGGTCACAACAAGCCAAGACCGTGTCCACACTAATACGTTTTTGTTTGAAAACGCATCTTTTTCTCTCCATTTTGGCCTTCCGTCCACACTGAGATGGTGTTTCCGGTCAAGGAAAACACAGCGTTTTGAAAACGCTCTCCAAAGCGGATACATTTCGTGTCGCAGTGTGGACAGTGAACCCAGAGCCTTTTCGAAAATGACGACACATTCATATGATGCAGTCATGTGACCAATTAAACTAAGATAGCGGAGGGCATTATACAGCAGTTGTTTTGTTTGCTCTCAATTTTGACAGCTCTATTAAAGCTTAATATCAGTTTGTACATGCTACAGTACCAATAATAACCAAGGTAATGAGTAATTTGGGCTAGTATCAGAAGATTAAGGATGACTCTTAGAGCTCTGGTACATGAACGACAGAGAAACCAGACAAAACACCGTTGTGTGGCTTAAAAGTACTTTAGTGATGTTAAGCCTTTTAAAAGAATTTTGTAAACAATACAAGATTACAACAGGTTTTAACAGAACTTCAAGTATAAAAATTTCCCCCCAAAGTAGCAAAACACAAGGATTCAGTCTACAAATAGGAGTATTAAAATAGATGTGCTTAATCCCGCTTGTACCATAGGCCTACTAGTACAAGTGGAAATACACTAAAAATTACCTCCAAGTATTCAATACTGAGCATTGTAAAATAACTGATTGACATCAAAACAGTATCAGGAAGCAACATAAAGTCTAATTACAATTACCATAAAACTTATTTTCAGCTGCTTTAACCATTTACAGCTTTTCACATGTTAATGACTTGGTTAACAATCTAACTAGCTTAACAACCGTGTGTTTCAGAGACACCAAACAATTGTAACCGCACTCCGTACATCATGTGTCTAATTAGCCACATTCAGCTTACCACTGTGAAGTGGGAGGCTCAGTGTTTACGTGACGCCACAGCTTGATAAAATCTCCGTTTTCACTCTGTCCTCTACGACAACAAGTGCAAAACCATACTTTGTGAACAATATCAGTTTAAATGGTATTTTAAGTTGTTAGAGATTAATTTCTCCAGCTCACCGATAACAAAGTTTTAGCCTGCCTGCTCTGTTTGGCTGTTGTGATATTATTCTGTTATTATATGTTACCTTATATATGTAATCAAAGTAGTTGAAGTATGATACTGCTGTAGATCATATTATACCCTTTAATATAGAGTGTGTGATCTGTATGTAGTTTAGTTCTCGTCATACTTTTGAGTTAAAAGAACATATTCACTTATTAGTTTATTAGATAAGTGTGCATCACTCTGTATCCTTGATCTGCTGTGAATGTATTACATGCTTAATTGTTGAATCATGAAAAGAAGGTTGTAAGCAGGAGACTCTGTGTCTAAGACAGGGGAGATAGACAGACCACATTCCATACCCCCACCTTTCAGAAGAGCAGAGAAAGACAGGGAGCCGAGGTCATAACTTAGGCGCTGTAACAGAGAAAGAATGTGATGTTTTGGCTTTTACGACTAGGTGGGGGCCGCAGGGAGCTATAAAAGGCTGTGTAACCCGTCACCATTTTGAGACTGCTGTGACCCTCTTCAGGCATGTCTCCCCATCATGATGGTCCTTATGCTCTTAAGTGTTGAATTGTATGGAAATAAATGATTGTTGATTGAGCATAAATACACCGAGTATTGTCCTTCCTTCAGCCCAAAGATTCAAAGAATTGGGAGATTTCAACACTGTAGAAGCAAGAGACTGAAAACTTGGGAGCTCGTACTAAGGAGGGGCAAGAGCTGCCTACAGCTTCAACGATTGGCTGACACGCCACACCTACTGATATGAAGCTGCTATAGGATCATTTTTGCTGCTGATGACCAGCGGTTACCAAACCAATCACCATCTGCACATTTATTCTCTGGAACAGGAACACTGTTCATACACACACAGGGACAGACTTACAAGCACCGCTATAATTAACACCTTTGCAGCAGCTGTAGCGAAAACAAAAGCAAATGATGTATAAAGTTAATATTCAATGAAAAAAGTAATGTCCTTACATTACATTAAATGCAAATATAAACATATCTTCAGCTAAAAAAAAAATCTAAGTGCTTGTGTTTACAAGGAGCACATTTATATTCTGCTGGGCTGCCCTTTCAAAGCATCGCTACCATAAATCATAAAAATAACAATTCAACACAAAATGCAAATATAAGTAAAAAGTTAAAATACACACACACACAGGTGTCCTATAGACCGTCAGACAAGAGCTCTGGGAGACACAATGCTCTGTTGATTACACTGCTGGGGTGAGCAGTGTGGGAAACCTATAGCCAGCCTGTAATATTTTTTTTTCCCCCACTGGCTGAAATAAGCTATGCTTCTTTTTTCACCAACACTTGTATAGCAGCTGTGTAAAATTTAAATAAATGATCCTGAAACCTTCAAATCTGTGTAACTCCAGGGCTTCTCTTTCTATTCCGACTCACACCCGCAAGTCACAGCACTGCAAGCACAGAATTGACGTATTTACAGGGAGTGCATAATTATTAGGCAAATGAGTATTTTGTCCACATAATCCTCTTCATGCATGTTGTCTTACTCCAAGCTGTATAGGCTCGAAAGCCTACTACCAATTAAGCATATTAGGTGATGTGCATCTCTGTAATGAGAAGGGGTGTGGTCTAATGACATCAACACCCTATATCAGGTGTGCATAATTATTAGGCAACGTCCTTTCCTTTGGCAAAATGGGTCAAAAGAAGGACTTGACAGGCTCAGAAAAGTCAAAAATAGTGAGATATCTTGCAGAGGGATGCAGCAGTCTCAAAATTGCAAAGCTTCTGAAGCGTGATCATCGAACAATCAAGCGTTTCATTCAAAATAGTCAACAGGGTCGCAAGAAGCGTGTGGAAAAACCAAGGCGCAAAATAACTGCCCATGAACTGAGAAAAGTCAAGCGTGCAGCTGCCAAGATGCCACTTGCCACCAGTTTGGCCATATTTCAGAGCTGCAACATCACTGGAGTGCCCAAAAGCACAAGGTGTGCAATACTCAGAGACATGGCCAAGGTAAGAAAGGCTGAAAGACGACCACCACTGAACAAGACACACAAGCTGAAACTCAAGACTGGGCCAAGAAATATCTCAAGACTGGTTTTTCTAAGGTTTTATGGACTGATGAAATGAGAGTGAGTCTTGATGGGCCAGATGGATGGGCCCGTGGCTGGATTGGTAAAGGGCAGAGAGCTCCAGTCCGACTCAGACGCCAGCAAGGTGGAGGTGGAGTACTGGTTTGGGCTGGTATCATCAAAGATGAGCTTGTGGGGCCTTTTCGGGTTGAGGATGGAGTCAAGCTCAACTCCCAGTCCTACTGCCAGTTTCTGGAAGACACCTTCTTCAAGCAGTGGTACAGGAAGAAGTCTGCATCCTTCAAGAAAAACATGATTTTCATGCAGGACAATGCTCCATCACACGCGTCCAAGTACTCCACAGCGTGGCTGGCAAGAAAGGGTATAAAAGAAGAAAAACTAATGACATGGCCTCCTTGTTCACCTGATCTGAACCCCATTGAGAACCTGTGGTCCATCATCAAATGTGAGATTTACAAGGAGGGAAAACAGTACACCTCTCTGAACAGTGTCTGGGAGGCTGTGGTTGCTGCTGCACGCAATGTTGATGGTGAACAGATCAAAACACTGACAGAATCCATGGATGGCAGGCTTTTGAGTGTCCTTGCAAAGAAAGGTGGCTATATTGGTCGCTGATTTGTTTTTGTTTTGTTTTTGAATGTCAGAAATGTATATTTGTGAATGTGGAGATGTTATATTGGTTTCACTGGTAAAAATAAATAATTGAAATGGGTATATATTTGTTTTTTGTTAAGTTGCCTAATAATTATGCACAGTAATAGTCACCTGCACACACAGATATCCCCCTAAAATAGCTAAAACTAAAAACAAACTAAAAACTACTTCCAAAAACATTCAGCTTTGATATTAATGAGTTTTTTGGGTTCGTTGAGAACATGGTTGTTGTTCAATAATAAAATTATTCCTCAAAAATACAACTTGCTTAATAATTCTGCACTCCCTGTATATGCTGAAATTAGACTGAAGAGATTTGTGTGGAACACAATCCCAACTATTTTTTTAAGACAAAGTGATGTCATTGTAAGAAAATTCAGTCACATCTCAAGATTCGTATTTGATTGACACTTGTAAATATCTTCTCCAACATTTTTCATACTGGCGATATATTATATTTTGTCACCACATCCCTAAACCCCAAAACACACAGTCGACTGCATCTCTGAGCATCCTGGCTGCGGCAGCCTTTGTCTCTGTCCTTATGATGACAGATAAAGCACTCTGATGCTCCCTGAGAGAAACACATGGGCAGACACACACACACAAACACACTTATAGATTCATCTGTTAACTCTCACTTCCTTGTTCAGCATCCCCAGATGTGTGATCAGTCAGACATCTGTCGTTTTCTGTGCAAATTGTACTGTGCAGGAATAGTTGTCCAAATATTCCATAAATTCAACATTTAATAATTGTAAAAAAAAGTACTTTAGCTCTAGCTGTAAGGAAGAATTGGTTACATATACTAGTGGACTGATAAAAGCATCTGTCAAACTGTTGAAGCTCCAGAGGCTTTCTGTTGTTTGTTCTGAAGACAGACATGCCATGCACAACCCTGCCATTTTACATAAAAGCAGCTGTAAGTATCAAATACCTTCCATCACAATAGTCATCGGACAACGCCAAGAAACAAAGCAGCGGATGTGCTGTACAATAAAAGGCTTCCACAGGCTCGGGCAGGGTGTTTGAGAAGAGACCAGTTGGAATTAATGAATTCAGGAACGCCGCAGCAATGTGGTGAGTCAGCCGGGGCAGTTCTGGTGGGAGAGATCTTCAAGGTGATTTCAAAACAGAGGAAAGAAAAAAAATCAGGTTTGTTTGTGAAGGACTTTTCATAAGAAAACAGAACAGAAAAGAAAAATATGGGGGGCATACAGCAGAGTATGTAAAACAACTTCATCCTCTTCGTTCCATTTTTAGAATCTGTTGTTCCTTTTCATCCCTTTCTACTGCTCCTACTGAGTTTCTGACTACATCCATCTTATATAAAAGATGGATGTAGCCAAATCAAATTCAAATTCAAATCAAATTCAAATTTTATTTGTCACGTACACAGTCATACACAGTACAATATGTAGTGAAATGCTTGGACAACTGCTCGTGACCTAAAGAAAACAAAAAAGGAAAGGCTATGAATAAGATAGGAAATAAATATGAAAAATTAAAAAGGGTAAATTTAACTAGGAAGGAATAAAATATAAATTAAGGTTAAAAATGAAATAACTGTACAACACAAATTAGAATGAAGGGTAAATTTAACTGGGAAGAATAAGATAAAATATATAAATTAAAGTTGAAAATAAAATAACGAGACATTATTAGTTTTTTTGTGATTTACCATTTTGAAGCGTTGAGTTTAGCATTTCAGTCATTTTTCAAAACTTCATAGCTATATTTAGATGACAGGGCAGCACTGAGTTTTTTCTGGCTAATGCACTGTTGGCAAAGTCCAGTGGCAATTTAAATAGAATGCTGATATCATCTGTTGGGGAAAAAAGAAAGAACAATAACAAAAAAGAAGTTTGCAGCAAAAGAAACTCAGCCAGCTAACTAGTTCAATTGTCTTTAATACAGATGAATGCTAACAAGACAAAATAACACTTGTAAACATTATATTGATGAAAATCATTTTTTAAAACTTTTTTGTTTTGATATAATAATGACACCTGACTAAAAAAAACAACAAAAGAAAAAACTTACATTGACTTTATGCTAGCATTAGCTAAAATTCCCTCTTGTATCTAATTTGATACCCAAATATTAAATTTCACTGCACTGTAAATGTGTTTATTTCTGTTGGGCATTTTATCTTGGAAGTCTATTCAAATTTAACTACTTTTTGTGTCAGTCTCAAGTGGTCATTGCTCAACTGCAATTTCATTTTTGTCGAGGTTTCTACTCAGATGCCAGGCAGAGTAAAATCTGATTGGCTTATTCAGTAGTTCAGCTATTATCCTGCAGTTCTTTCTCTATCAGCTCATTGTGACTGTCCAAGTAAGTTCCCCTACTGAACTTAGCACGCAGTAAGTTCCCTTACTTGATGTGCTTCCTTTAAAAACTGCACTTTCTCTTCTCTACAACCTAAAAAATAAATAAATAACTAAAGCAAACATGCGTTATGTGTTATCAGTTAAACACCTTAAGTGTGAAGCAGCAGCAGTAGGGTGTAACTCAACACGACTGTACCACAGTGTAAAGAGAGTCGACAAAGAACAGAGACAAAGATATAATCAGGCACACTTGTATTGTTTCCTGTGAAGATAATTTGAATCCACTGAGGGAAAGGCAGATTCAGATGCTAACAATATACAGGAATGAAAGCAAGTACAGTTAACAGTTTTTCCATGGCTCTGTGGTGTAGTGGTTAACGCATTCACCTTACAACCTGATGATCTCCAATTCAATTTCAGGAAGAGGCACAAACCAGCCTCAGGAGTCACAAGCTACTGCACTCCCACTAGCAGTTGATAAAGCCTGCATCAGGAACGGTATCTGGTGTAAAATATCTTTAAAATCAAATATGTGGATCCATCCACTGTGGTGACCCCTTGGGAAATAAAGGAGCAGCCAAAGATGCCTTTTGGTTTTTCCATCTTCTCAAAGGCAAGGCAACAATTTTAACTAATTACTCTTAATTTAGAGGATAGAGAGAGCAGTGATTTGCTTTGATTAGTGTGCTCAGTGATTTTACTATATATGCATGAGTGTCTCCAGGCTAGTTTTCTTTTTTTGTTTTTCATGTTTTATCCATTGTAAATTAATGCATGCAAGCGAATAACTTTGTCAGAAAACAGGAAAACAAAAACTTACCTTGATTATGAGAAAACTTGATAATTTAGAAAACACTAGAAATATAAGCTTAGAACACTTGTAAAGCTTCAAATGTTTTCTTTGTACTTGACAGTAAAGCTCAGGAATCTCTAAAGAGGGCTGATGTTAAAAGCTACCTTTGAGCTAGTTATTTTTCTTTTTTGAAATACCTGAGCCCCACAATTTGAAGATTAAAAACTTGATGTTTGGAATTTTAATATGATTCTGATTAGTCATGCTCTGTGTTTTTTGTTTCTTTTTACATAAAATTAGTCCAAAAATCTCAGGAACGAAATCAGGCATTTAAATAAACTCAGCTTCCCCACTTGGCATGGGTGACATTATTTTTTCAGCATTGCATCCAGAATTGATTGGATCAAGTGAGGGTGGATTTTACAAAGGCAGGCCTTCAGCAGAGCAGCGGTCTCCCTCGCACTGAGAGCTTTTCTAACACTGTGCCATAACTCCATTAACAAATGCAATCTCAAAGATCATAACTAATCTTCTGAATTAATTAAAAATCTTTTTTATATATTTTTTTTTTTTTTATGTCGTACATTGGCGTAATTGAGCTAGTGTAGGCTTCGGTTGCGACTGACAAAGCTAATCCCCTTTTTCAAATGAGATTGAAAATTCTGCAAATCAACAAGATACTCTCCCCGTCTAGTTATAATTATTTCATTATGTGCCGCTGTGGGTGTTAACTAGGAAGAATTGATTGGAGCAGCTGGCGATACGGTCGACCTGATGAGGCTACTGTTGACTTCACTCTGGTGGGAAATTGTCGGGCTCCTGCTACCGACTGTTTTCCAGCAACTCCAAACTACTCAGCCTAATTAGCTTTACTACTGCATCTTCAGGCAAATATCCACATCTAGCCTGTCTTTAAAATAATCATCACCATTAGGACCACCATCACACTGCTGCTGAACTCACTCTCCTCTTTAAGCGCCACACTGTTGCTGTTAACCTTAAGACTGAGATAATGGCAGCTCTTTTCCAAAACATGACATTTACCTTGCTATCAGTAACAGCGACAATAAAAATAACCTCAGCATTGAAACCTTAAGGTCGTGCCGGCGTCCCGCTCTTTCCTCTTGCACAAGCTGGGTTCCGGTTTGTTTTTATTACCCTGTGACAGGCGCTTGATCCTCTCACCTTGGTATTTCTTTCTTTTCTTTTTTTTTTTTACACAGCTAGGCTGACACTAACAAGCAGCATGCCTTCCTATCTCCTCAACCCCATTGTCTAGGCTGCCATGAATGTACCTGGCTTTGATGCACAGCGCAACAACAACAAGTCATTTAGTCGTTTTGGTTCATCGAACAGGCTGTTTGTTAGTTAGCCCCAGGGTAAAGCTGTCTGCGGGAGGCTGGGGAGCAGAGGAGGATGATCAGGAGGTTTGGGTGATTCTATATAGTGCTTACAGCAAAGTTTTAACCCTTATATAATACCTCTAGAGTCATATGAAGAGGAAACCTAATAGGGCTGCAAATGTCAGAGAAGTTAAGTACAGTAAAACGCATTGAACTAATGAGAAAGATAGTGGATTAACTGCAATTCTCAAGTGTAAGCCTTAAATCGCAGCTTGCTAATTTTCTTCAAAAAATCGAGTGAATTCTTTCAACACTTTGTTGCACTCTAATTGCTGCTTTTTTAAAAGCTCACCTCAGAAGGTCTTGAAGGCTTAATGCACGGATGATCTCATTGTCAAAGCAACATAACAATCAACACTTAAGAAGGACACAAAAACATTGGCTAATATCACAAAGTATTAATAAGGTTATCTCGTTTCACGCTTGGTTTCTTTTGTCGTAAAGAAGCAAAACACCTCCCCGCCAATGAATTATTACACTTCCCAGTCTATTCGCAACACCAAACCCCATTATAGTTGGATAGATATGTCGCTTCTGTTGATTGATGTTGCTTTTGCATAGCAGGGTGTTTAAAAGGCCATACAATGTATCAGGGATTTTAATTTATATAAATTTTATTCAGGAAAGACCTCGATCTTTCAGACAGATGAAAAGGCTTAGGACTTTTGACATCAAGGCCTCTGTGACCTTTTGACTTTGGACCACAGATTTTACTTGCCTGTGCGTGTAGGAGTCAAGTGTGTGCAAGCACGCAGTAATATATATTTTGCTAATGCATGAATGCGCATTTAAGGGATGCTCTTAGCTTATTTGAAGCATAGTTGTATAGTTAGACACATAGTTGGTGAGCTATGCATCCTGTAGCTGTTTGCAAAAGCCTGTCCCAGCTCTTATAGAGCGAGAGGCAGGGTACACAGGTTATCAATCTGCCATGGCAAATCTTCCAATCTGTAAGATAAAAACAATATTGTTTAAATAAGTAAAGTCATTCTTCCTTTCAATCATTCATTTTCTTTCTTACTAAACACATATTTGGGGCAAGTGAAGCTGAGCCACAGTCCCAGTAGTGAAGCTGATCTCAGTGCTTTAGTCTGCTTGTATTTGCTACACATCTGCAAGCCACTTTGCAACCGATCCGTGTATGTATGTATGTATGAAAGTGTTGGTGCCAAATAAAAACTGTTATCTTCTGACATACAGTGAGCTTGACTGAAACCAAACAGAAGCAGCATTATCCAGATACAGTTTTAACATGCCAAGGTCACACAGATAAATACATTAAAAATATATAACAAAAGAAATGTCAAGTGTTCCATTTTTTCTAAAATGTACTCAAACAAACACATATCTACACTATATATGTATTTTTACATGATAATATTAAAATCTGGTAGTGCATCTGTTTTCGCAGATATGTGTTACATTACGTGTTGTTAATGTTGTTATGTGTTGTAACCTAAAGCTGAATTATGTGTGAAGTAAAACAATGCCAAGCGATAACACATGTTTGTATTACCCTTCCAAGAGTGGTGTAAACACAATAATAATGGCACAGCACCACATCGCTATAAATGAGTGGGCTATTTCAAAAGTCCACAAACACTATTTTTACATCACTGAATTGTGACCCAACAGCTTGACCTCTACATGGAAGCAGCTCCATATGTTACAGAATTCAGTTCAAAAAACAGCTAGCATTTAAAATCAACTTTAAAAGGTGAGGGAAATATGAAATAAGGCCCTTTTTAAAAAAATTTCTGGCAATATAACTTGATTTAAAATCAGAATCAGAATATAAGCATACAGTATAAAAGACGAATGTAGCCTCTGTAATCATTTTCCTGCCAAGTTTATGAGCTCACTCATTTTCATTCATTGGCTTCTAACCAAGAATCTGCCCAGTACAATTTTCGTACCATTGATATTACCAAAAAACATTGCATGACAGATGCATTTAGCAAATGTTATGTCACCCAATGGTTTCTGGACTCTTCATTCAGAGGCTTCAACGTTAGTATTTTAGTAATTTTTGGAGGCAGAAGGGTGAGGTGCTACCTTATCATCCAAGGCTACCAAGCTTGGCTAGCAAGCTGCATTAACAGATACAGGTGTAACGCAAAAACTCACATACCTGCTAGTTAATGGAACTCAACTTCTTGGATGAAACCAGCCACACAGCATGTTATGTTAGTTCCATCTAAAAGGCTTCAAAAGGCACCAGCAGTACAAACATGCTCAAGACATCCAGTTCAATAACATAAGTTTTCAGGTGTCCTATCAGTGAGCCACTCAACACCTATTATGAAGGGGGAAAGCTGGAGTTAATGTTGCTAAGTCACAGCTAACTGAATAACCCATGTGTCTTGCTTGCTAATGTTATCGCTAGCAAAATCATATGAGTGGAAGTAGCTAACTTGCCAATTTTCTTTACCAGCTAATTTAGCAAACATGGACTCTCGGGGCGTGTGTATCAGTTTACAATCCATGATATTTACTTGTGTAAAATGGCCTACAGTATTATTTTAGCTAATAATAAGTCATATACTATGCAAAGCAGAGATGTATAGTTTGTGCTTTCCACTGTGCAGGTATTTCTTCTTTTTTTTTTAAAGAAAATAAAAAATTCACATAAATTATAAACATAAATAAACTCTCCACTTTTGGTCTCAGTTTCAGCGTGACATAAATAAGGCCAAAGCGTGCATTAGATGTTGCTCGCTACACCAAATAAACTGCTGTTTTTATTTTCTCATCACATTAACCCTTCCATTAATCACCCTGCATCATACCTATGCAACTGAGTGTGCCTGTACAAGACTGTGTCATCCGTGAACACAGCAGCCCTCGAGATCATTAATCAACTAAAGTCAAGCCCGCCAAGGGTTTTCCAAAATGTCAGGGGGGGTGGCGAGAGTTTGCTGTGCTCTGTGCTCCTGTGTGCTCCTACACCAGGGAGCTGATCGCAGCACATCACTCCCATCGGCTCCAGATGGTGGGAACAAGCAGGAGGATAGCAGGAGAATAGAGAATCTCTATATGTGTGTATGCGCTGGAGAAAGCCCAGTGAATCTGCAGGACTTGGACAAGTTAATGGCAAAATTTAAAAAAACAATCTTACTCTCATAATATTTTGCCAGGCTAAAATTAAACTTTTAACAGCTTTGTAAACTACTTTGAACTGATATCAGAAAGATAATAAGCTCCATTTCACACTGAGGCAGACAGTGGCTCTCAGCTTTTATTTTGGTGCCATGCAGGTTCTAAGCGTCTGTTTAACATAACAATGCCTGCTGTGATAAGGTGACAGTAGGAATGGAGAGAGAGAGAGGAACATTAAAATGAAAACAGAAAATGAGAGAAGCGGTGGCGTGCTGAAAAAGAAAAAAAGCCAGCAGATTTTATATAAGGCCAAGAACCTGTCAGTTTAAAAGTGGTAAACACAATTTTGAAAAACTATTTATTCCTGAGCATGATATTGCAAATCAAACTGGGGGCGAGAAAAGTCACGGACGGCCATTTTAAGCGCTGAGTTTCAATTCTGAATTTCAGTGCAGTGGTGATCTGACAGTTGCTTGACTTATCTTCTTCTAAGAATGAGATGAGGAAGAGAAGCTGAAGGAATTAAAAAAAAAGAAGAAGAGGCAAGAAGGGAATAGAGTTTGAATCTGCAGCAAAGAGAAGAGATTAGGAAGTTTTCACTTGATGAGAAGATGCAGCAGACAATTAATATTTCACCAAGTTGTAATCTTGACACTTTTAAATGGATACAAGTTCAAGCACAACTTTAGACAAGCATCAGCATGCTAACACATAGCTAGCCAAAAACCCAGAGTGGTGAAAAATCTGAGTGTATGTTTACCCCAGCCATACATCCAGAACTTGAATTTAAACAGGTATTTAAGTAATGAGCAGTCATGCTTACAGCATTTTAGCCTCCATGTTTCTACAGTAGAACCACTGTGGTGACTTTGATGTCTCTTTGTACTTGTTGCAATTTTTCTTGCAGATTTTGATATGTAAACACTAAAACAACATAAAATTGACAATGCATTTCATTTGATTTTATGGACTAACATTAAAGTAATGTACAGTGTAACACACTACTTTCTTTCACATTATATAACCCATGTGGAACACATTCATTTTTTCAAGTAACAACTTCAACACTGGTTGGTAATGACCACCAACTGCCAATTCCTAGTGTTCAATTAGCATTTAGGGTTTGTGAAAACATGCATGCACATCAAGAAAGTTTGGTGCCACCCAATTAACTTAGCATATATAAGATACGTATGTATGGACCACATGGCTAGTGTTCCCACGTGGGCCTTAGAGCTGTCAAGTATCTAGCAGATGTATAACTATCTATATATATATGCACATACATGTCAATCATCTGTGTTAGCACCTTTTTATTCATCGCTGCCAGTGACAGCTGTAACTGGAGGCATAATGTTTTTAGATATTCTGGTATATATACATGAATATATTCAGTATATGGGGGACACCTGGAGGGCCTTTCATTGCATTTGGCAAAGGTATCCACTTGGATTAAATGATGAACTTATTAGAATTTGGTCATCTATATGTCAGGTTGGGTGTCAGGCGCCACCTCTCTGGGGACATCTCAGGCCCTCCAAGGTTTGGAGGCCTATCTCCCCCTACCACCACTTCCCCTGCCAGTGGCGGACCCCCTCAGACATCGGTGCGTTGGTGGTTCTTTGTGTCCGGGGATGGGCATCCAGGTACACACCGGCTCACTCCTTGGCGGCCGCTTATCGGGGCCTGGAGCCTGGGGCTCGCTCGGGCCACTTCGGAGGTGGGGTGCCCCCGGCCTCTCGGCCTGGGGCTCGGTCACTCAGGCGCAGCTGGCTGCCGGCGGAGCTCACGGGCTCGTCACTGCAACTCCCCCTGGCTTCTGCTCCGCGGCTGCTGAGTGAGCCCTCATCTGGGACTCTCCTCAGCTCTTTCCGGGACAGTGGCGCAGCTGCCCCTCTGTTGGTCTTCCTTGGTCTCTTGTGTTCTGGGGGCCTCTGGATGTCTGGAGTTTTGATCTCCTCCACACCTGCCTCACGCCCTGGAGGACGGGGCTGTGGCCCCCCCACACCCTCTAGCAGATTATTACATGAAGGAACCTTTTAAAAAACAAAAAAACAAGCGCGTCCATGCTCACAGGTGTACACACGGGTGATCACACCCACAAACTACACCCTTTTTGGCTCCTACCTCAAAGCACACTGTGTTCTGTTGATCTTATGTGCTGCACAATAATGTTTAACATTTAGTATTTACTGTCATATTCACATATATCATTGTGATGTTGTTTATTCTATTACTCTTGTTCTCTTCTGCTTGCTTTCTTTTTTCTTTCTCAGCAGGTGATCCAGGTGATTGATATATGCATTTTTTTTTCCTCTGCCCGTTTTGTTGGTTTTTGTCTTTTGCCCTTCTCCCCCGTCCCTCTTCTCAGCTGTTTCTCTTTCCCTCTTTCTTTCTCCCCTTCTTTCCCCCAGTCAAGTCTGTCCCGTATTCAGTAAGTGAAAATAAAATAAACAATAAAAGGTGAATCAAATGGACCATTACGGCAAGGCTGGGATGGTCAGTTTGGTAAAGTAAAAAAAAAAAAAAAAAAAAAAAAAAAGAATTTGGTCATCAAAAATCACTGCAACCTTATATAACACTGGTTAATAACTTGAGTTAGGTGGCGTTTTTATGCTTGAAGGTTTCATAGATTGGTGTTAAACGACTTATTAAAGAAACAAACAAAAAATAACCTTCCTTTGAAAATGGTTAGGTACAAGGGCTGGACTGAGTGAAAACGGAGCCAATGTAAAAAGAAAAACTTCAGAAAACCTGGGCAGCTTTTGCTCAAGGAATACTCCTTGGAAGCAAAATATAAAGAAATGAGGGCCACGAGACCTTTGCACAGTACTACAGATATATCATCTGAAGGTTCTTAGATCCCTGTTTCAATCCAGGGTGTCAATGTGGACATTGTGGTGGACTATAAATACCTTGGAGTACACATAGACATTAAACTGGACTGGGTTAAAAACCCCACTGCGCTCTACGGGAAGGGCAGAAGGCTCTTGTTTTTTTAAGGCGGCAGAGGTCTTTCAACATCTGTCGGACAATGTTCAGGATTTTTTACGAGTCTGTTGTGGCCAGTGCCATCCTCTATGCTGTTGCATGCTGGGGCAGCAGGTTGAGGGTCACAGATGCCAACAGACTCAATAAACTGATCCGCAAGGCCAGTAATTTTTTGGGGACAGAGCTGGACTCCCTTAGGGTGGTGTCTCAGAGACTGTTACTGTGTTGGAGCAGCAGAAACCCATATAATTTCATTAGGGATTATTAGATTATTCTGATTCTGATTCTTTCATTGTATTTGGGAAATACATCCGATTACATACAACACTGATTAGAATGCTGTCAAACCCCACTGCAATTTCACGCAACATTTTAGTTTCTAATACTCAAGAATTCATTTTTAATTATGGCATTGTATAATGTTTGATTGGACACTGGACTGATAACACTAATATGGGCCTTCCAAGTCTTATGATTTCACAAACCTTCTTTGCCAAGTTGAAGAACTGTTTGAGACATATATATGAATCTGAAAAGACATGGAAGTAAAAAGCAACTCGAGTGATTGGCAGAGCCATGCGACTGCCAAGTGGTAATTCCATTTGTCGCATGCAGCGCAGTCAATATTAATAAAGTCTGGAGGATTTGGTGGCAAATGATTTGAAATGCCAAGACTTAGCCGTTAATTTTGAGTCTAATGAAGTGATATCCAGCAAGACAGAGAATGGGGGTTGAAGGGTTTTTTTTTTTTTTTTTTTTTTTTTGGGGGGGGGGGGGGTGTTTTAGAAAGGATTTGGATGGAGCTGCTTTAGATACCGTGTGTCACTGTTAGGAGTACCAGAGTGGATACACAGGGGAAAGCTGTGCTGGCTGACAGCTAGCCTGAGGTGTAGCATAAATAAGGGATGGTTATGCCAAGCAATGCACAGCTCACCTCATGTGAAATAACCTAGAGGAGTTTAACAAGGCTATAAATGTAGCTTTCTGTATATCAGTGTGTTTGTATGTGTGTGTGTGTGTGTGTTGGGTGGGGGCAAATCAGGTTTTGGAGACACATGGCATAAACAAATTAAGAAAGAGCACTAGCAATGACGGCTGAGTCCCTTCAGGATACTGTACACAACAACAGATACACATTAAACTTTACATGAGCACTCATACACACATACACACACACACACACATATGCATAATGCCTTCCCATAAGAAAAGACTAGCAAACTCAGCTCTGTAATTTTCTTTTACCTCATTCATCACCCATGAACATCCGGGCGCCTGTACGCTCAGAAACACCCACTCTGCAGCTCATCTTTGTCCGTGTCCTCTGCACCAGAGTCGGCCATTATCTCGGCGTGCCCTTGTTTGAGTGTGAAACATTTTCATCTGCTATGAGTCATTGCTTTGAGAGTATACCAGCTGCCCAGTGCCCAAGTGTGTGATCATGGCATAAAGTGTACAGAGGCAAGCAGTGGCTGCCTGAAAAGCCTCAGCAAAGGACTAATTAAGCTGCTAACAGCAAAAAAAAAGGCAACAGGCTTGACGAGCAGATGCCACGTGAGGGGAAACTGTAATGATATAAGCTTTTCTCTCAGTTAGTAGCAGAAACACCCCACAAGCTTTGCATGCTCGTTGTTTACAAAGTGATCCCTGGGCTGGAAAAAAGCATCAGTTCGAACACGTGAATGACACTTGAATGTCTGCAATTAACATGGAGCTGCCCTCAAGTCAGGCTCCCCGCTGTTTCTGTACAGTTGCTCAGCCGGCCGACAGTTAGATTTTCTTCGGCTGCCGAGAGCAGCCTCCAGGTGTGAATGTGTGTATCTGGGTGAAACTGGAGCTTGACATTCCCCCAGAATAATGAAGCTCAGAGTGATCTGTTTATGCTCGTCTGGGAAGCCATTATGTGATTAAGTTCAAATGTAAAGTCATGCTGCGCTGTATTGTCGTGTCATTTCCTGCTGGAAACACCAAACAACTGTCTGTTTGTTCCACTGGCTGATTAATTAATTTCACACTACTGTTATCTGAATTACATATTTGCAGACTCTTAGTGATTCCCAACTCAAGTCAGTTATAACTAATGAATCACCAAACTGGATTCTGCTTGTCAATATTAATTTGCTACTTTGCTTTGCTTTATGTTAATATACATGTTTTCTAGAGGTTTTTTGTGGCGTGATGAAACCATGGCACACCTCCATCCATTTATCCATCTGTTTTCTCTAGCTTACAGCCAGCATTGGATTTAAGGTGTTAGAAAGTAATACATCACATTTTTCAGTAATGCAGTAAATGTAATGCGTTACTGTAAATTCAGTAATCACATTACAAGTACAATTGTCATTAGTTGTGTTACAAAGATTCTTCAGTTATCTGCACGCTGGGTGCATAGAAACTCAAATCTGCACTACAAAATGCAGATTTCACTTCGAGGAACATGATGGAGCACGCTACAGTGATACAGACGTTGCTTTTATTTTTATTGCATAAAAGGCAAACAGTGCAATGCTCAGCTGACAACTGTGTCTGAGAGAGAAACAACTGCAATATACTGCAAACAAAACGTCCATCCTTAGCATGCTGTCTGTGCAGATGCTTGGAAACACCAGTCAGCCAAGAACCCAGAGTGATGATGAAGTTATGTGTACTGTATGCTGACCCCCAGTCCAGCAGCCAGAGCCTGAACTTCAACAGGTAACAAAGGTAGTGATGAGCAGTCAGGCTTGCAACCAGTATTTCTACCTGTTCAAATCGCTGTGGTAATCCTTATTAGCTTAGGGATTTGTTAATATGTGGGACTGTAGCTCAAGGTTTATACTGTTAACTGGATCCAATTATATTAGACTAAATCTATAACAAATTCAGTTGACCAAAATATAAAGTGTAAAAGTTTGTTGGTGTTTTTACTGTAAGAAGGAAAAGCTCCCTTTTAACAGGAAGAAGCAGAACCAGGCTCAGGGAGGGTGGAGCCAATTGTCTTGACCTGTTGTGGGTGATTGGAGAGAGTACGCATCAAGCCGAGAACGCGAAAAAGTCCCGGATGTGTTCTCGCTATGCCTGTTTTATCGAGCATGCATTGGTGGAGACTTGTGTGGATTTGGTACAGCTAAATATCCCAGAATGCATTTCGTCTAAAACTCAAACGCGGCAATGGCGGACGAGCGGGGCTGAAAACTTTTAAATATCACTCTTTCTGCGTCACAAAATAAACTTTTAAGTTATTTTCAAGCGAGAATGTAGCTGTGTAAGCTTCAAATATCTGCTCAATTTATCAAGATATCATATATTTCCAAACGTGCTCCGACGTTTTCGGAGCCAGCGAGAACAGCGGCCTCCCGGCACATCATTTTCAACCCCCCCCACGGTTTTTTCGCTACTCGGCTTAAACAAACCCCAGCAGCTGTCTATTGTACTAAAATAAAAATAAAGGCGTTCTAACATCTCACGTGCTTGTTTTTATTAAAACATACATGTACACTATTTTTATTAATAGAGATTTCTCTACTGAGGTTAAACATGATATATAAGTCACTTTGATCACTTCTAAATGTTAATGTTTGGTTTATTTCAGTGTTTTATTTGTTCCTGAGTAAACCGGTTTGGCTGTGATTAAAGTTAAGCTTCATAACATATTACCCAAAGTTAAATTAAGAGGGGACGGCAGTAAAAACTCCGGACCTGTGACATCATCAAGTACGCTGGTGTTCCAATTGTACAAATTGCGAGTCCGTGCTCGCAAGTTCGGACTTGCCGAGAACGCGAGTACGTACTTGCGTACTTAGAATTGAGAAAGGGCCCGCCTTTTTGTTGTTGTTGTGCTAAGCTAATAGGCAGAATGCTACAGGCATAGCCCTAAAGAATGTTGCCTCGTGGGCAGTGTAGTCCATTCTGCAGGGAGAATGGACTGCCATACCCGTTATGTGTCTGTGAGTGCGAGGAGGGAGAAAAAGTAGAAAAGTACGAGTTGTCACTGAGCAGAAACGGGAGCTGGAAGCATGTAAATATCATAATAACCACTGCAGACAAAATGAGTGCCTGACGAGCCCAGTTGTAAGTAAGGTATTAAGACTCGACTGTACACTGTGTTCGTGTTTTCCTCCGAAACAATAAGTTCCGTTGGAGCAGCCTTTCAACGCCTCTCTCTGTCTCTGGCTAACAAACTTGACCCAGACAACAAAGTAAAGCTAGTTTTCGGCTACGAGCCCGACATGGAACCCGACGTATTAGCCAGAGGTCCCTTTACTATGGTTAGGAGCCGTAATAGTAAGAAAACACACAGCAATAGTACATTCATGTAGTTGTAAAAAAGCATGATAATATATTAAGTAATCCAAAGTATTCAGAATACGTTACTCAATGAAAGTAACAAAATACATTTTGGGGCATGTATTCTGTAATCTGTAGTGGAATACACTTTAAAAGTAACCTTCCCAACACTGCATCCTGGACACCCCAACTCCTAAAAATTTGATCCATAAAAGCTGTACACAGAATTCATGAGAAAAGGCTGATCATTCCTTTCCTATAAACCATTATCACTAGACCCTTTAAGGGACAATATACCTAAATGAAAACAGACTGTTGTAGACCACTGCACCACAGTTCAGCAATTTATTAGATTGATTGCTTGATTGCTGCTTTTAAGACAGTAAAAAACAGTAGTACTTTAGTGTTTTTATGCTTTTACTCTGATGATTTGTATGCTGGGTTTATCACAGTCTGTTGCACTGTGTACATAAAAAATGATGGTCATAGACATGTTGCTCAATTTTACAAAGGGCTAAAGAAGTGGGAAAAGATTGTTGTAGTTCTGATTAGGATTTTTCATTTTTACCCACAAGTGCTGCATTGCAGATGTTTTCCAAGAAGAAATACTTTCTGGGAGGGTTCAGTATATATACCAGTGTCACTATGACAACTGAGTAAGAAATGGTTTTGCATGATGAGACATCTGTGGGTGAGGTGTAAATGGTTTTGTCAATTAGATACCTCTCTAGAAAACCATGTAAACAACAGGATTCTTATTAAATAAATAAATGTCAGTCTCAGCTTACATGAGGACTAAATAAATGAGGGGGAAAAAAATCAAATGGCCATTTTAACTTAATTTAATGAAGCAGAGCTTCAAAAGAGTTCTTGTTCACATTCCTTTACAGTGAATGTTTTTAAAATCTCAAATCAAACATGTTCCTCCCCCTCGACCTTTCTGTGCAGTGTGTGTACCTGTAGATAAGATTAACAAAATCCTTTTTTCCTATATACTTTGAGCTTTTTGCTCTGAGCGCCTGTCTTTGTTCTCTGTGGTCAGTCATAAATGCCAGTCATACTGCACAGTTGATGGCAGAAATTTCAAACACAAAGAACTTTATCTTGGCTGCTGTTGAAGTCCCTAATCAGCCCCCCTTTCACCTTGTTACTTTGAAATTGAAAAGTATTCAGCTACGAGTGGTTTGCTGCTTTTTCTGTTTTCACAGTTGTAATTATTAAATGTGGAACAAAAATATTTCCAAGCAGCAGATTACCAGATATAAAGCTGTTTCCAATACCACAGTTCATCTTAGGGTGTGAAAGTTTTGAGTATTTGAGCTGATGCCCAGTGACACTCTGCAACCCCCCAGCATTTGTCACAAACCTGTTTGGACTTAACACATCTTAAATGCTCATCAGCTTTCCTGTGAACATGCAGCAGGTGTTCATAGACAATTCAGCCCAGAGCCAAAGGGCATCAAATCAGCTAATGTTTGCACAATACACTGTATAGTGTACAAGGTCTGTCCAAGGAAGTATAAATGGAGAGGGAATGTGTATGATTTGCAACTTTGTTATATACATAGATGCATTTCCTGTCTTCATGTACAGTACAGTTCATGTACAGGAGGCAGACTTTCTTGTAATAGTTCTCTGGACATTGGCATTTTTCACTCACGCCCAGTCTGGTCCTTGTACCTGACTATTTTGATAGGTGTAACGTTGGACCCAAGAAACATACGCTGGAGCGGATATGATGACAGCAGAACTTTTATTTAATACTGTGGTTTTTACTGGGACACAGACACTCCCGCTCTCTCTCTGCTGTCACGTCTGCTTCCCTCCTCCGACTGTCACTGCCAACATATAAAGAGACACAATCACTGTCAGATCCCAGCACACCTGTTCACCCCGCCCCTGCGCCGCCCCGGGAGCTCAGTGCGTCACCCCTCCTCTGCAGCTGGCCAGAGACCACACCCACGCCACAATAGGATTTGTTGTTGTTGTTGCTAATTTTAAATTGGTGTGTTTAGACTTTGAAATGTTTACATCAGGTAAACTATATCTGAAAGTCACCTCCAGAAGAAAAAAAAAGTCCAGAAAAGACCTGACACAGAAGAAAGCTGCAACTTCAGTTGATCCATCTACTGTTTGCTGAAGCCTGATCAGAAAGGCACCCTTCAATTGGAGAAAAAAGGCTTAGGTATACTAAACTACACAAGAAGATGACTAAAAATCAATGGTAACAAATCTTACAGAATGATAAAGCCACAATTTTGGTTCAAGACATTGTCATTGTTGCATTATGCAAATACAAAGCATGGTGGAGGCGCTGTTATTATTTTTTGCACTTTACATTATCTTAATATTTCAGCCCTAGAACTTGCTATGTTGTCTGATTTGTGCAACCAGAATTCTATAAGGCCGTAAAATCTAATTTAACCCTTTAGAGCCGGTCAAAGCGGGCACGCTCTGTTTTGCGTAACTATTTTTAAATCCCGGTAGCTCTGCAACCACGTGAGCTAGCGCAATTTTTCTTGCATATGAAACCAGAGGAGTTGTACTTACATCTTATGCCATCAGCTTGCCCTCGGTCACAGTTTCCTTCCACATATATCTTTGCAAAAACTGCATAAAAAGCACTTGCAGCAACAAAAACATAATATTCCAGAAACACGCTTTGCCGATCCGATCAGCTGTTCATAACACTTCCTACGTTGGAATAGACGTCAGCGCGAACTTTTGCATGTCCGCCATTACCTGCCCGAAACCGGAAGTGACGTCATTTTCGTGGAAATGTAGTTTTTTTTTTACCATCAGGGCCTCAGGGCCTATACTGGTGTTTTTAAAAGTTATCTTTGACTTTATGACTTTCTGTGTCTTTTCTGGGATGCTTAGGACTCATATTGCACTTCTGGAAATAGTTTATTTTAATGTATATGCTGCTTTTTTGCAAATTTGCAGTATAATATTTATTTTCGTTTTTCCTGCAGTATATAAAAATTGGTGTATTTCAAAAATAAAACTATGAAGACACTCAAAATAAATTTCCTGTGGTAGGAAACTATTTTGTGCAACTTTTTTGTATTTACAGTTTTGAGGGATAAGCCTCTTAAATTTCTCTAACTAGAAATATATGTTAAAAAAACAAAAACGATTTTCAATTTTTTTGTAGTTTATTGCACGTTTTTGCAATTTAAGTAATTACTATGCACTTAATGAATACATATTATTAAAATCTGGGCTATAATTGTTGTATTGATGTATAGCAACTTGAAATGCTCTCAAAAATGGCACCACACCATGTAAAAATATAATATAATCTCTGGCGGACTTGGTTCTATGGTAGGTCTTAAAGGGTTAAAGTGTAATACAATACATATGGTGATCAAGTATACTGGCTATGAAACAAAACATGCAAACTTTTTATTTAACAATGTGTCAGGTGCAAGGTATGATGTGCCTCTCACTCTATGACAGGTGGGTTAGGCTCTGAATTGGTTAAGTGGAAGAAAATGTATAAAATGCATCAGGTTCTTGGCAAATATGAAAAATAACACAGACACTGACTGATAAGCACTCTTCTCATTTTATTGTTGGGTAAGATAAAATATTAGCTCAAAAGAAAAACAGGTTGGCAGGAATTTCCCAACATTAAATTTGAAATCCAGAGATGCACTCCTATGTTTTTCAGGATTGCTCTGTCCATTATGCTAAGATGAGCAGCAAGTCATTTTGACTTTACCCTCATTTGTACTGCTGCGCTATAAATATGCCATCCAGTCACTTTCAGAGCTGGATTCAAAGGACAGTAAATGAGTGTTCATCCACTGAAAGCTTTTCATTTCACCTGGTTTACCTAATTTTAATATTTGGATGAAAATTTGCCCAAGGGGCCCAATAGGAAAAAAAAAGAAAAGAAAAAAAGACACTGATTCATAAGCTCAAGAGTGTCTTACTCCATTCACTGTTGGAGGCTCCTCAGTGCTAATGATTTATGGGTGACACATCCAGGTCTAATTGGATCTTTGAAATACCCATCCCCTTTGTCTGAAGGGCTTTAATGGCCAGGCACCACTGCTCTGCCTTGATGCGGAGCCAAGCTTGTCCTGCATCTTTTCTCCGTAAACACTGGAAATCTGGCGCCATGTTACCAACTAAACAAAGAAATGCACCTCACTTGCTCTTACATTAGCCTGTGGGGATGCACTCGCGCACAACGCACGAACATTCAAATGCGCACACATATCTCTCGGGAGAGATGTTGCCAGGCAACAAGAAGCAGCCCCCCCCTGCCTTTTCTTTTCATTACATCTTTGTTTTCTGTGGCTGCTATCAAAGGTGAAAAGAAGGGAAAGGATCAAGCAAAAGCAGTACTTCCCTTTTCTGTTGTCCATGTGAAATTATGTGTTGTCTTATAATGTTCTGATGCTATTTATATTATATTGTCATTATACTTATTACTTGCTCCTTTTTTTTTTTTTTTTTTTAAACATGCGTATTTCAAAGCCTGCACAAATATGTTGTTATTTGGGGCTTTTTCGAAAGTGGAAACAGGCATTTTCTTTTTTTCTGCTTTCTGGTTCAATGCCGTCAGTGTGAAAATCACATAACTGAGGCTCACAACTTCAGCCCATAATTTCACATTTGTCATTGTGGTCTGGCACAGCTCAATGGGCTGTTCGCTCACAGACATCAACATAAAGCCTTCACATGAATGGATGAATGCACCGCTCACTGGGCTGTCAGAGGTCTCCAGATCTAATTTCCAATCTGGGGAAATATGGCAGCTGTTTGAGGGGGGGGTCCAATAGGCCGCTTTCCCCCCAAACTGTCCAGAGATATACAGGTGCTTAGTCCTACTTTGTTGTTTGACAGAGTTGGGAAGCCCAAAGATAGCCAAGCTATTCATAACAGTGATAACTGTGTGAAGTTGTAACTAAGCTAATTGTTCACTCCGTGGGTTTAATGGTTGTTTCAACAATTTAGTGTGTTTAGCTTACAGATGAATAGATCAAAGCCCTCAATGATCAAGATTCATCATATCTTAAAGACCTCATAGTACCGTTTTATCCCAGCAGAACACTTTTAGTGTCAAGGCTGACTTCTCTTATATCCCCTGTGGAGTAAGCTCTCAGTTTGGGTTTAGGAAGTAGAAACCCTTTTCTACTTTTAAGATTAGGCTTACAACTTTCCTTTTTGTTATCAAGCCAGATCAGATGGCCCTGAACCTTTTCTTAGGTTTGCTATTATAGGTGACCTTTTTGATGGCATGCTATACATAGAAAATAGCATTAACGTAAGTCAAACATTATTTTTTTAACATGACATATGTGTCCTAAAGTAATGTACACAACCACACTTTCCCAAATTCCAAGTTATTTAAATTAAGTCATTATTTATTAGTAATTAGTGTTTATTTATATTTATTTTATTTTATTGTGTTAAAACTGGCATTATTACCCACACTTAATGATTGTGGGTAATAACATAAAAATAAAGCAGAAGGCTGAGATGTCACAAATTACAGTTCCAGTAATGGATACTTGAGGCTGACTCCTGAGACAATCTCCATTGACTGCTGTTGTAGAGAGTGTTAGTGTCAATGTGTGTTTTTGGGGACGTTGCACCCCAGAACCTTCAGGGGATTTTCAGGGTTATCCCCGTCGGAATGTTAAGTTGGGAACTTGTTCCTGTATATGATGTGGCTAACTGTGGATGTCTCAGAACCTGGTCATTAAACGTCCTGATAAAGGCTGAGGGTACAGTGGGGCAAAAAAGTATTTAGTCAGCCACCGATTGTGCAAGTTCCCCCACCTAAAATGATGACAGAGGTCAGTAATTTGCACCAGAGGTACACTTCAACTGTGAGAGACAGAATGTGAAAAAAAAAATCCATGAATCCACATGGTAGGATTTGTAAAGAATTTATTCGTAAATCAGGGTGGAAAATAAGTATTTGGTCAATAACAAAAATACAACTCAATACTTTGTAACATAACCTTTGTTGGCAATAACAGAGGTCAAACGTTTACTATAGGTCTTTACCAGGTTTGCACACACAGTAGCTGGTATTTTGGCCCATTCCTCCATGCAGATCTTCTCGAGAGCAGTGATGTTTTGGGGCTGTCGCCGAGCAACACGGACTTTCAACTCCCGCCACAGATTTTCTATGGGGTTGAGGTCTGGAGACTGGCTAGGCCACTCCAGGACTTTCAAATGCTTCTTACGGAGCCACTCCTTTGTTGCCCGGGCGGTGTGTTTTGGATCATTGTCATGTTGGAAGACCCAGCCTCGTTTCATCTTCAAAGTTCTCACTGATGGAAGGAGGTTTTGGCTCAAAATCTCACGATACATGGCCCCATTCATTCTGTCCTTAACACGGATCAGTCGTCCTGTCCCCTTGGCAGAAAAACAGCCCCATAGCATGATGTTTCCACCCCCATGCTTCACAGTAGGTATGGTGTTCTTGGGATGCAACTCAGTATTCTTCTTCCTCCAAACACGACGAGTTGAGTTTATACCACAAAGTTCTACTTTGGTTTCATCTGACCACATGACATTCTCCCAATCCTCTGCTGTATCATCCATGTGCTCTCTGGCAAACTTCAGACGGGCCTGGACATGCACTGGCTTCAGCAGCGGAACACGTCTGGCACTGCGGGATTTGATTCCCTGCCGTTGTAGTGTGTTACTGATGGTGACCTTTGTTACTTTGGTCCCAGCTCTCTGCAGGTCATTCACCAGGTCCCCCCGTGTGGTTCTGGGATCTTTGCTCACCGTTCTCATGATCATTTTGACCCCACGGGATGAGATCTTGCGTGGAGCCCCAGATCGAGGGAGATTATCAGTGGTCTTGTATGTCTTCCATTTTCTGATGATTGCTCCCACAGTTGATTTTTTCACACCAAGCTGCTTGCCTATTGTAGATTCACTCTTCCCAGTCTGGTGCAGGTCTACAATACTTTTCCTGGTGTCCTTCGAAAGCTCTTTGGTCTTGGCCATGGCGGAGTTTGGAGTCTGACTGTTTGAGGCTGTGGACAGGTGTCTTTTATACAGATGATGAGTTCAAACAGGTGCCATTCATACAGGTAACGAGTGGGGGACAGAAAAGCTTCTTACAGAAGACGTTACAGGTCTGTGAGAGCCAGAGATTTTCCTTGTTTGAGGTGACCAAATACTTATTTTCCACCCTAATTTACGAATAAATTCTTTACAAATCCTACCATGTGAATTCATGGATTTTTTTTTCACATTCTGTCTCTCACAGTTGAAGTGTACCTCTGGTGCAAATTACTGACCTCTGTCATCATTTTAAGTGGGGGAACTTGCACAATCGGTGGCTGACTAAATACTTTTTTGCCCCACTGTATTTTCAACTTTCCAGATGGCCTGTGTGACTGGGGCCCAAGTTGCCACAGCAAACCCAGAAAGTTCCCCCACACCAGACACTACAATTTTAGGCATTGCTTACTTCGTCTACTAAGCTAAACATAAATAATTTTATAAGCTCAAAAAATGTCGGTAAATATGATGTAAGAGATTAAGTTTACACTACTAAATTACTTTAAAACTCATGAAAAAAAAGCAACATGGTGGTCTCACGTTTGCCAAATATAGATGCATGCCTTTTTCCATAAACTTCGACCTTGTGCAGCAACTGACCACAAAGCAGCGTCCTAACATAGCAGAAAGGTTTTCATCCCGTCTGTCATATTTGTCGAGTCATATTACATTCACTCTGCTTATGTTGTTGTGGTGAACTTAGTCACCTTCAAACCTCCATTTCTCAATGAATAGTATAATTAAAAAGTAAAAACATTCAGGAGATTGTCCTCTCATTTCCAGTTATAAAGCAACCAACCCTCCTGTGTCCTTGAGTCCTTGCCAAGACTAATGACAAGCTTTGTTGTCTCTCCATTTGTTTTCCTCATGTCCTCTGCTGCGTCGCTACACAGTTAGAGAGAGATTACAGTTGTATTGGGTGCCGCCTGTCACTGTACAAATGCCCGTCATTAATTTTACAGGCAGAAGGCAATTTCAGAGAAGTGGATAAGTTCTGATAATGGCGCGAGCTCTGTTGTGCTGTCATGCCAGAGAAAGAAACATCAGGTCAAAAGATGTTTCTTCTCTTCATTCTAACTTTTGTATCTGGTTTGTGTTTTTTTTTTTTACAACACTGTGACCCAGAAGTTTTGGGCCGTTATCTCTCTTAATTTGCCTGCTGACAGACCTGACATAGTGCATGTGTGTGTGTTTTTTCTTTTTTAGCAAAGACTATAAAAATGAAGTGACAGAGCTGAGGATGGGAGAGATTAATGATAAAGACAAAGTATAAGATATTATGAATTGCCAAAAGATCTTTTTAACATTGCCACTGTCCTCTTATGTTCTCATATAAATCACATCATAAGCCTGGTGCTCATAAGGAGCTGTCAGCTGAAATCAGAGGGCACTTGTAGATTTGTTTCTCTCATTCAGAGAGCGGCTCAGATTCATCCCCAGCTATATATTCATGTGATGGCCTGTCTCATCCTCATCCTCCGCTCTCTAATAACTCAGTGTGTGTGATTGCATTAGGAGCATGATAAATGTAAAATAGAAGCTCACCACCGAGTGCATCATCACAAATTACTCTGCCGCCGATGCTAGTTACAGATGGGACCAGGAGGGATGTGTTGTTTTTGAGCTGTCTGCGTCACAGCACTGTTGTTTTCACACCAAAAGCGAGGATTTTTTTTTCTTTCCAAAAAAAGGCAAAAAAAAAGGGAAATGCTGCCTCTGAATCCACCGAGTCATCTTCTGGCTGTCGCCGGCTGATGAGATTTGTGCCCACTCAGCCCTGCAGAAAATTTACTAAGGTTTTATACATGCTAATAGGAAACTTATATGAAATATTCGGGAATCTTTTCTCTGTTTTTACCCCTGAAACAATCCACTATGACATATTTGCAACTGACTGTACACACTGTACAGTAAATGGCACAGATAGCCCAACATGGATTACAGATTTATTCATGTACATGTCATGCTTTTACTGAAGTTATGGTTCTGTTACTGTTTTATAATCTTTTTTTTATCCGACATAAATGTGTCTGTGTTAAAATGTGAAACATCTAGAATCCACAGTTGCTTTTAGGTACAAATATTTATAGTACACATTGAGAGAGAGTCCTCTTTCAGGGAGTGCTAACTAGATTTCTCTCAGTCTTGATTTCAGCACTTGCTGTTAAGGTGTTACTACTGCCTCAGGTTGACGAAGGGTGTCTTGTGCATTCAGCCTATCACAGCTGAAAGGTTTCTTGATATAGTGAAATCTACTTGAAATAACCCCCATCACAACAATTTTAAGTCTTATTTGTCTTTATTCATCCTGAAATGATCCTTCAATAGTACCAACGGTCAGGCTTCATTGTGCTGGAGTCAGCCAGTCCCTCAAGTGCCCAATATAAGAGTAGTTTAACAGGAGAGAGGTTTGTTTGTGAGTCTCTTTTACTGCCATGTGTAAATAAATTGTCTTGACCAAAGCAGTGAACTGAACAGAGAAAACTACTGAATGCCCAGTAATTTGAGGTTTGCCCTCATGCCGGCAGGCCACAGAGCCAAACTTATTCAGTCCTGGCATATCAATGGAACTCAGTGGCAACTCACAGCTTAAATAAAATGATGGCCTTCAGTTCCTGCAACTGGCAAATTGCAAGAACTAAATATTGGGCTATTAAGCTTCTTTATTAAGCTTTGCAACCCACCTCCATCCTGCAGTTTCTTTCTTAATGTCATGCATGTAGCTGTGAATGTAAGCCCTACTATTTACAGGCGGTCTTGCACCTGCCTTCTGCTGTGTTGAACAGCGGGGAGGTCCCAGAACAGAGCCATACACCAAATATAAATGACTAGAGATGGAAGAAGAGCAGTTGCTATATTTGCACTGTTGCCATATAGCAAGAGGGTCCTGGGTTTAAATCCAAGTTTTGTCCTTCTGTGTGGAGTGTTCTTCCCATACTTATACAGGTTCTTACCTCTGGTGGCTCTTATGGGAAGTAATGATGATATAGATGTAGGTCATAGCACCAGTTGTTGTGGTTGAACTTATGATTTGTTTTTTGAAAAGCATTATGATAGAATAGAAATTTGATATTCAGGCAGTAGGACTACGGTGCATATTAATTTCACTTAATTAATTGTTTTCAGTTGTAACCCAAGTGATTTGCCAGCAGGCCTGTGTTACTGTTAACAGGAAAATATTATCTACTTTCCCGATCTGTTGGCACCAACATTACTGGTATAACTGCAGATAAAAGAACATTTTAAAAGTGAAGAAGAAATGCGTGAAACAGCCACTGACCATGTTATGAGTGTTGATTTTGCATTGTTGTCCACCACAGGAGATTCTACAACTTCCCTGTTGGGAAGTTTGGGTGTTCAGAATGCCACAAACACAACAACAACCATCTGATCCAAACCTATTGCATAGAGCATAAACGAATAAATAAATAACTACATAAAAATGCTAAGGTCATCTGTTTATGTGCTGTGTCTTGAAAAGTGAAGATTTTTATATATCAAGGTCAAGGTAACTTTATTTATACCCAATGGCAAGGTAAATTTGCTTTACAGAAAAATGACAGCATTTGGCATCCCTTTAAAAACACACATACCTAGTAAATATATAAAGCTCACTGTGGCACATATATAGTAGTTTTGATATTTCGAATCAAAAACAGTTCTTATTTAATTCAGTGACAGCAACGGGGACAAAGCTATTTTTATAACGCTTTGTCCTACATCTCGGAAATAGAAACCTCCGTCCTGAGGGAAGAAGCTGAAATTCACCCCTTAGTGGATGGGAACCATTTTTAAGGATTGATAAAGCCATCCTCTGTACCTGCTTAGAGTACAGGGAGGCTAAACAAGACTGTGGCTCACCTATCAGACGACTGGACCATCTCACTATCTGATTTAGAGAGTTTTTCTCTGTGACAAAGGTCTGACCAAACCATGCCACCAAGCAAAAGGATAAAACAGACTCAATAAAAGAACGATAAAACAAAGTTAAAATTTTTTGGTCAATGTGGAAGTGAACAAGTTTCCTAAGACAATAAAGGTGCTGGTGACCCTTTTTACAAACTGATTTGCAATTTTGATCAAAGTTCAGTTTTTCATTTATTATGGTCCCAAGATATTTATATGATTGTACTTGCTTCATTTTCTGACCTTTAATTATAGTGACTACGTGCCCATTTTGTTGTTTCCTAAAATCAATCACCATATCTTTTGTTTTAGATATGTTCAGCTGGAGATAAGACTCCTCACACCACTGAACAAAGTCATCAATGACTGGACCGTGGTTAATTTCACCCTCTTTCAGTAAGCTGACAATAACAGAGTCATCTGCATATTTAATAATGACCCTGTTTTCATGTCTGCTCTGACACATATTTGTATAGAGAGTGAATAATAAGGGAGATAGGACACACCCTTGAGGAGAACCTGTGGAGGAGAACACTGGGTCAGACAGAACCCCATTTATTCTCACTCTTTGTGATCTGTAAGTTAAAAAATCTAAAACCCAGCCTACCAGGTTTTTCCTGATTTCAAACTGTTCTAAAAGTCTTTTAATTAAAATATGTGGCTGTATTGTATTAAAAGCCGAAGAAAAATCAATGAAAAGAAGTCTTGCAAAAGTCCCTTTACTCTCTACATGTTTAAGAATTAGATTTAGTAAAGTCAAAAGTGCGTATTTGTTAGTATAATTGTTAATATAATTGTTATAGATAGTTTTGCATTTTATCATGAGTCTTAAAAATCTCATGCCAACCTCGCTCTTTTCTCAATAAACAATATACTTAAAGTTGTGGTCAATGTTACAAAGAAAATTATATAAAGTAAACCTGCAGTCTAGTTTGTTAATCATCTGGTGTGGGCAAAGCCTATCTAGAAGAGTCATTTTGTTACCTAGTCATCCCACTGAATAGCTTGCGATTCAGCTGGGGGGTCAAAACAGGCTGCTTGTGAGACAGTCCTCAATAAATCAGAGCTAAAACAATTGTTTTTCTACACTGTCTTCTAGAACAAGACATGTTCACTGATAATTCTTCACACTGTCATGATGGTGGTAGTTCTTAATTACTGATCATTTACTTGTGTCTTTGTTTATTATTGTTTATTATTCTATGTCCAGCACTGTCTCCATGCAGATATATAATTACCATTCTTTACTGACTATCAAATCTGGATTTCCAGAGTCAACAAAACAGGGTAGTTTTTCCACCGCTGCTTGAACATGGATGGACTTCAGATCCTTAAGTTACATCCATTATAAAGACAGTCTGTTCATCTACCCATTTTTCTCTAATTCAACTTAATTACATAACTACAGTAATAGGAAAGATGCCCATTAGAGATATCACCTTCTTATGTCCTGTTTGGGACATTCACCATCAATACGCTGTGCATCATTGCTTATTAACAGTTCACTGAGGGAAGGGTCTGTTCTTTCCTACTCTAAACATGCTGACGCAACTTCTTCACTAAATAAACTTAATGTTGATGTCACCTGTGTTGGTATTTTCCAGCAATGTCATTGTTAACAATTATTAGAAAGCACTCTACTGAGACTGCTCTTTTGAAGGTCTATAACAATCTGTTGATGGTTTCTAATGCCAGGAATTGTTTTGTGCTCATTCTACTTGACCTCAGTGCAGCATTTGATACTGTTGACTGTAAAATGTAACTTAATAAACTTGAGATTCTGGCTGGTAGTTCTGGCACTTCATTAGAATGTTTTTCTTTCTATTTATCTGATGGAACTTTGTTCGGAGAAACAAATTCTTCTCTTACTTTGCCTCCTTAACCTGTGGGGTTCCACAAGGTTCAGTCATCGGTACATTATTATTTCTTTCTACATTCTTCCATTAGCTTACATCATTCAGTCCTTTAGTGATAGTTTTGATCATTTTTATGCTGATGACATTCAGTTCAATATGTTTTTTAAGCCTCATCAGTTGTGCACTCTATTCCACTGTTTAACCTGGATTAGTGACTGGCTTTTTATCAGTCAGTCTTTTTCTTTGTTTTGTTCAGTTGCTAAGTCAACACTCAAAGTCTTGCAACATATGTTCTCCATGGCTTAAGAGGAGAACATTATTCATTCATGGTGTCATCGGGGCGATCGTGGCTCAAGAGTTGGGTGTTTGTCTTGTAATCGGAAGGTTGCTGGTTCGAGCCCTGGCTCGGACAGTCTTGGTGATTGTGTCCTTGGGCAAGACACTTTACCTACCGCCTACTGATGATGGCCAGAGGGGCCGATGGCGCAATATGGCAACCTCACTTCTGTCAGTCTGCCCCAGGGCACCTGTGGCTATAACTGTAGCTTGCCTTCACCCGTGTATGAATGTGAGAGTGAATGAACAGTGGTATTGTAAAGTGCTTTGAGGGGTCCTGAAAGGCGCTATATAAATGCAATCCATTGTTGTTATTATTATTATCTTGCTTAGATTTCTGTAATGGCCTGTTTTCTGGCTTAGATAAATCATGTCTTACATGCCTCCAAGCAATACAAAATCCTGTGGCCAGTCCTACTAGGCAAGCTGTTATTACTTCTATTTTATATTCTTTCATTGGATCCCATTAGATTTTATGATGCATTTTAACATTCATGTACTTACATAGAGAGCACTAAACAGCTGGGCTCCAAACTAGTTAGTTGTTCCCTGTAGAAGATCAAAGACTAGGAGGGACAGAGCTTTACCTAGCTTTTTGCTAAGACTTCTTGTAAATTAAAACAGACTGTTTAAGTTATACTGTGTCTTAAATTCATTTTGTATTACTAATACAGTAATTACAGTAAGAGCTTCTTATTTATTTTACCGATTTTGTTGTTCTTTTTCTGTAATTGATATTTTAAACTTTATACAGTACAATTTAATCTTTACTATTTATGGTAAGTAGTTAAAAACTGTTGAATATGGCATGGTAGCTTATTAAAAGTCCTCATCTTCAAGGACAGCTGCTCAAAGGATTTTTTCCTTTGCGTAGTTTTTTACATTGCAGACAAAAAAGGGTCAGAGTTAGTGAAAATCAAGGAAGTCTCTCAATGAGTCAGAATTTACTTGGCAAAGATCGGTATTTTGTCTTGGTTTTTTCATCTCTGCCTTTTGGAATAGTAACTCTGGGCTTGGTGCCATTTTTTCATTGCTCCACATCGATAATAAATAATCCATTACACCTCTGCAGCTTTTATGGAAACAACTGAGAAACTTGTCTCGCAAATTTCACAGCATGCTGAAGGATGCCTCGGTGCATCTGATCATCCGCCCCACTTTGCTGCGCATTTTAATTAGCTTTAAGTACTTAGAAACAACTGAGACCACAACAGTCAAAGTTGGAGCGCTTCAACGGCCTGTCTCTGGAGCAGCAAGGCTTGCTTTCCTCCAGTGCTCTGCAGATCTACAGGTCTGACAAATCCTTATTAGGGGTTTTTACTGTATACCACCACAATTTGTGTGTGTGTCTGTGTGAGTGTGTCTGTCTCTGTGTGTGTGTTTGTGTCTGTGTGTGTGCAGAGGGTGTTATGATTTTGCACTACTGGCCAGGAAAACCTATTTGACCAATTAAACCAGGATGTAGTCGCTCCATGTGTATGTGCATGTGTGTGTTGAGGTGTGTGTCTGTGTGTGCATATGTCCGGTGTGTGGGTGTGAAAATATTTAGAATCCTCTTGACACCCAATTAGAGAGCAACCCGACATGACCTCCAACTTCAAGAGACACCAAAAAGCTCACTTGAAACAACAACTTGGAACTGCTTGACAAAATGGCCCCACTAATGAGCGTCTGTAAACACAACCTTATTCTTGCTGATTGCTATTTAAAAGAAAGGGGGTAAAAAAAATGTGTGTGTGTGCAGAATCTATGACTTTAATTTCCATGCATAATGAATGCACAGAGACTGGTCACTGTACCAGTGGTCATTGGATGTTTTGACTATATGCTGCCCAGGGGTGTTGTTAAACAGCCTGTTATTATGCACATAGTATTCTCAAGACTCCATCTTTTTTTCATAATCGACATTTCAGTAGCTGTTTAAAGTTTGTCAGAGCCTGTGCTTGGTTTTTAAACGTTCATTTGAGTTGTTTGGGGCAGTGGTGGGACATATTTTAGGCACAGTGTAAAAATAGTCTTTTGAGATTATATGATGATGATCTCACCATCTGATTTCTTAACTTCTTATATCCAGCTATGCAAACTACTGATGATAAATCAATTTTGAATTTTTAGAATAGTTAGATTCAATGAAAAATTCCACTCAAATCATACAATTTGGTACAATTCTTAGCAGCGACATAAAATAAGGCCTTTTGGTTACTCATTTAGCATTTTTTTTCTTTTTAAAACTTTTTCCGTTTTGCCTCTATTACCTGTGTTTATCACCAAGGAGGTTATGTTTTTGTTAGCAATTGTAAGTATACGTGTCATTCTGTCTGTAAACATGTTTTGAATGAATTCTGATAAAAGGGGGTCATGCTAGAGATCAATTAAGATTTGCCTTGCATCCACCAAGGTCCTCAAGGTCAGCGTAATGATGTATTGGTTCAAATTGACAAAAAACAAACAAACTTATTACTTAAAAACTATGATTCTTACGAGTGTGGTGCGCATTTAAACATATAGAAAGTACAGTATAAGGATTTAAGGTGTCATGTCATATTTAACCTCTGAAATCTCTAATACTTTAATCTAACAGTCAAAATAATAACAATGGTCTATAATATACTACTTAAAACTATGTTTGTCACTGCCATTGTTTGTATTGACAACATATAGGGATTACTTTGGAAATGTGACCTCTATTATGTCTCCATAAATGTTTTTTTATCTTTAAAACTCTGCTTAAAATTATTCATAACTTCTAATACCTTGGTTTGTATTGAGAAACAAAGATATTAGATGAATATTATGACCCTGTTATTGAAATACATAACATTTTGAAAATATGTTCAATGTTCCTGAATAAGTATTATTCATTTTTGGAAGACAGAACTAACTTTTTTTTTTATCATCAAGCACTTTGACAGATTTTCCAAAAAAATGAAATGAACTTTACACATAAATAAAATGTAATAAACAAAATATTTATAATCAAAATTAAATATATTACAATGGTTTTTAAACAGAGAAAATATTTTACTGCCCTAAAAACAACAAGCAAAACAAAATGAATGTATATATAGAAAATGCCATGCAATTCTTTAAAATGTAAAAATTGACCAGAGAGTGCTCTGCCTTGTCGGGGATAGTGAGCAGTGTAGAATAGACAAGAAAGTGAGGAAGACATGGACTTTGAGCCTTGCAGTATACAGACATCTGCTCAACCAGCTGAGTTAAACTGACACCCACAACAGCAAATTATAATATCGTGGCTCAAGAGTTGGGAGTTCGCCTTGTAATCGGAAGGTTGCCGGTGCAAGCCCCGGCTTGGACAGTCTCGGTCGTGGTGTCCTTGGGCAAGACACTTCACCCGTTGCCTACTGGTGGTGGTCAGAGGGCCCGGTGGCACCAGTGTCCGGCAGCCTCGCTTCTGTCAGTGCGCCCCACCCATGCGCTATACAAATACAGGACAGGCCTTAATATGCTTTGCCCCCCAGATAAACACCATCACTTTTTTCTATTTATTGTTAATCACATTAAAGTTTTCCATGTCATGTTTAGTTGAACGCCTCATTCTTCTCATGTAAAAGAAGGGAAGCAGTTGATGACTTTGTTTCCTTCTTTGAAAAATTAAAAGTGGTTGCCATTTGTCTTTAGCTGTCATACGAGTCTTGTAAGCCAAGCAATGAAAAGCTCTGTCACTCTTAAATTTTCTACTGTGCTTTCAATTCACCTTTCAATCATTTGTCAAACGACTCAATTGGGGTAGTGGCCACGTTGATTACATTAAAAGAAAATGGCTATTTTAGGCAGCGAGTAAATTGTTACCCACGCATTCTTTTGAACCTTTAAACTGTCACTAGCTGAGAAGATGAAGACTTGTGCAGACACCTCCAGAAAATCAAAAGTTCCCTTTATTGTAGTATAATTCTGCCACCTCCAGATATGATGAAACTGGAAATGAGTCAAACTCCCAGGAACTATGACATGAACTTATTGATCAAGACGCGCAGAGAGCTGTCCCTCCCCGTCAGCTCTGGTCCGGTCTCATATCTCCATTGATCGCACTCATGAAAACGAACAAAAATCGTGATCAAAGCAGACCCGGGGAGTTCCCATGGCCACAGTCTTCAGATCACAGCAAAGGAGCAGGTCTGCGGGAAGCAGGGAGGAATGCGGTTGGGGAAGGAGGATGAAACGGAATATGAAACAGTCAAATGGAGATCAACTCTGCTGATCCTTCTTTTTGATCTCCGTCTGGGCTGCTTCTTAATATATACGACTGCACAGAGGAAGTGAGTCTGTACCGGATGTGTCTGCATGTGTCTCTGCTCATTCTCACACACACAATCCATGAAGAGAAACACACAGGCATACTTACAGTATGCAGATCTTTTTTTTTTAATCCTTTTTTCTCCCTTGCATGTACACCATCAGTCACCTCATATTGCATCACACTCTTTGGTCTTTTAAAATGCAGATTGCCAGGAAAATATGGACAGTATGCAATTTTTCACCTTGAGACAGCATGCTGTTAACATATCTGCATCCATTACATCATCACAGAAGCTGACAACAGACACGTCTACAATTACATCACTTCAGAGACACTTTTACCTGTTAGTTGTTTTCTGGATACACAATCTGTATGAGTGTTGGCTATGTTTTCTATTCCTTTGACTAGGTTATTTTAATATGCATTTTAAAGCTTATTAAAGAACTTGTTATTTATTAATGGAGCTGAAATTCAAGAGACACCAAGGCCCTGCCGCTGTAGTTAGCTACATTTGTATTAAATAAGCTTTAATGTAAAATATCCAAGGAACGCTTCCAGGTCTTTGAACACCTGCATGCACAAACTGTCGTGCTGGTGATAGTGTTAATAGGGAAAAACTGAAATGCTGAGAAGAATCCAAGGCGGGCTGGCAGGTAGTCAAAGACACATTTTAATCACTGCTGAAAAATAACAACAAACAGCACAGTGATGGCAGGAAGCCTATTAGACTAACAAGGTCAAAAATAAGAACAAATCACAAACAAGGAAGTCAACTGGAGAGACTACGGTGATTTGGAAACAAAAGAGAGGCTTGAACAATACATGATAAAAACTGAGAGAGAAGAGCTATATCATATACACAAATCCAAAGAGAGGGATACTATGGCGCAGGATGGAGGTAAAAACAGAAATCCACATGAAGGAATTATGCAGCACATTTAATACCGTAACAGCAATCAGTAAAACATTAGAAATACATAACAAATAAAAAAAATAATAAAAGTGAAAAAACAAGCTTAAAAAGGTTGTAAGTTATAAACCACATGGGAGCCAGTAATTACAAATAACAATGGAACAAAAACTAAAAGCTACACACCAGTGAAACTGTTTGTGTGTGCTGGTACTCTGGAAGGTTAATGAAGCCACAATAAACTGAAATTGATGCAAAATTAGTGATACTTGTGCTCTCAGTGTACATAAAGTTGCCAAACGTTCACAGCTGTTTTTAAAATCAGAATTTCCTGATACTTAAAGTTACAACTATTTTCTTATTCGTTTAAATGTGGGCTTAAAAAACTGTCCAAATTTATTATAATGATTATAATTTTGACTTAAAAAAAATAGTATTTTTGGAATGTTACATTTTTTACCATGTTCAAGGTTCAAGGTTAAGGTTTGTGTGGTAAAACCACAGAAAAGTAAGAAAGTACCCTGAGTAGAAGGTACAACATTACCTTGAAGCTTTTTGGGTGGATTACTCTATTTTCTAAGAGTGCATTGCTCAATTCATCAGACCCAGTCCATCCACACCATCACAGATGTTCTTGTAACCAAAGTTGATTAAAGGAGATATGAAAACAAAAGTGATTATAATTAGTTGAAAGTAACTGCAGATTCTCATGTAGGTGTTGTGATCACAGACCAGCATCTCTTTGAAGGTGCCATTGATGAAAATGTGATTACAAAGTAAAGCTGCTTTAATAGGCTTTAAGGGTTACTTGAAAGTTGTATCAAAAAAAGTTCCCCAAAAAATATTATAGACCTAATGATAATTTAGAATCATGCAGCATAGACACAGATGTAAAAATTGAAATTTGGAAGCTTTTGCTGTTTATATTTACATACAAATTAAGATACATGGTGAGTTTACATTGGTATGCTGCTTCCTTGGGCACCAGATTGCAAATGAACTTTGACTGCAAATGAATTTTGACTTAACTTTCAGAGTTCCCTTTGAAACGAAACCAGCAAGAAGTCTTTTGGTAGACTAAGTGGCATATCAAAAGAAGCATGGAGGAGAAATTATATTATATGCTAATGGAAGGCAGCTCCTGGGAGCAAAGGCTTACATTTGGCAGACAGAGAACAAGTTTTATTTCAGAATGCGTATTAATCAAACTCATCATCATAGCATCTCAAAAGGAAAAGTACATCAGTATTCATACATAAGCACATGTAATAAGCACATGCCCTGCAGGAATTTTTTTTTTTGTGGAAACATGACTAAATTGAGCATGCGGAACACAAGAAGCAAAGGTTGGCTTATTGACACCACTTAAAATAATATGTTTGTTTGTGTCGCTACAATAGACACTCACAGTTAATGTCTGAATTCATCTGGCAGTAATCGCAGCAACAGGCTGCAATCATTTATAACTCAATGCACATGTTATGTATTTCACATGAAGTGTAAAAATCTATGTTGTTTCAAATTTAACCAGTTTTGCAGTCAAATATTTCTTCTACATGAAACCATTTAATTTACTAGAGACAATATAAAAACCTTTGCTGTGCTACATCTAGTAATGGCTCATTATCTAGCACTCTCTGCCTTGTATGACATGATAGCTTTAGGCTCCAAAGACCTACCATGGCAGCTAAAACGTTGACAGAAAAGCTTCAATATGTGAACTCCAAATTCAATAGCTGACATCACAGAGGATATGAACATCTTAATATACAGTTCTTTGTCTGAAGTATGGTGTTGATAAACCAACTGTGGACAATTAGTTTGGTAAGCTAATGAATTTAGCTATTAGGAAAGTTAGCTTGGCAAAGCATAGCTAACATTAGCTTTCGAGCAAGCTAATTGTTTCAAACAAAATAATGACACTCACAGTTTAATGAATTTTCCCTATTCCTCTCTTATATATTTGCATGCTCTCAAAATACTTTAGCCCAAAACAATTTTAGTGGACTAAAACCGAAATATTAGCACTTGCATCACACTGTATTCAGTGTCAGGATGCAGCTTCCTGCAGAACCCTCACACTTTCTTGCCAATATCTTCTTTTGTGTCATGAAAGACTTTTTTTCTCATAAGCTCATAACACGTAGATGTATGTTCTTTACTACAAAATCACTAGGAGTATCTATGGTGTGGATGGGGCTGTCTTTATTCTAATGAAGTCCTACTAAATTTATCTGTCTTTTAAAATTTGTAGCCCTTGCATGGTCGAGTAAAAGATAAACCATGGTAAAACAAAACACTGCAAAAGCATCTAAATTTCTTACCTAAGCCATATTAATGTGTGTGTGTCTTTCCGTGCATTATAGAAGTAGAAGAGCATGTGTGAAATTTGGGTTCTCAAGCTAATAAAATATGAATGACACTTTGGTATTGTTTTGAGTAGCTGCCCAAGCATTTTAATAGAAAATCTGTGAAAAAAATAATAAAAAACTGATAAAGCAGACCACCATGTAATGCAAATAGATGACAAGCTATATTTGTGTGTTTCACTGTGGAATTATGTTAAATTAGTGTGAAATGAGAATCCAGTGAGTCAGGCCTTTGCTACAAAAAAAACAGAGACAAATGTATGAAGGGCCCTTTATAACTTTAGAAGCAAATGGTGCCCAGGACAAAATGGAGGTTAAGTATCCTCGACAGGTATGGCCTCATGAGCAATTTATTCAGGCTTGGTGGTTCAGGAGAAAACCCGATTAACCAGCAGGTTGTCCTCTAGCCTCATAATTATGGAGACACCCCATTTCCAGCAGGCAGTAGAGAGGGAAGTCCATTTTGAATATGCACTGCATCACTCAGTAACTTATTACATTCAACTGTGTGTAATATATATGTTTAACTGGAATTGGAAATAGTATTTGGTGTATGAATAAAGATAATTTGGTAATTTGTGACAATTATCAGGGATATAAAATCTAAATTAATTAATACTGTTACACTTACTAACTAGTTTGAGAATTAATAAATATGTTAAAATGATGTGGCTTTGGAGTTGATGAAGCTACATCATCTAATAATTATGAGCTGAATTGTAGTATTTATATTACCAGCTTGTTTCTTGCTAGCTTGATTGTTAGCCATAGACTAGATATATGTGCCTTTAATTTAATTCCAAACAGGTGAGGGCTAAAGACAAAAGTGTCTTCTGTATGAGTCATTTATTGGTATGATCACAGTGGCCAGATTGTTCAGCACCAGAGGTTGTTGGTTAATGTTAACTACCAGCGATATAACTAAAGGCACCTGCCATTCAGGACTCCAGTCACCCCAGCCATAAACTGTTCAGACTACTTCCATCAGGAAGGAGGTTCTGCAGCATCCGGTCCCGTACCAGCAGACTGAGAGACAGCTTCTTCCACCAGGCCATCAGACTGCTGAACACGTCATAGACACCTCAGCTTCACTACTGGAACTTAACATTATGCACTCCATACTGTACAGTAATGCCACTGTTTTGCACATGTCTCAACTCTGTATATTTTTATATATTTTATTTATTGTTTACTCTATTTAATTTGTAAAATATGTGTACACACACACACACACACACACACACACACGTAGAAAAATATTTAGTATACACATCCAGAAATGCATATACTATTATATATTGTACATATATTTATTAGTTTCAGATGTAGCCATTCTTGTATTTTGCTTGTTTACATTATTGTATTTTGCACAACTCTGTTGCTTGTGAAGCTCGCACACAAGAATTTCACTCACATGTGCTGTACCAATGTACCTGCACATGTGATGTGACAATAAAAGTGATTTGATTTGATTTGATTCACACCCTTTACTTACAATAGAAATACCTTTTTCTTTATTTAATATGCTTATTTCACTATTTACTACAAAAAGTCAATCAATAAAGCATAAAATAAAAATAAGCACACTGAAACCTTTGAACTCTTTTTAGTATATGACATAGAAAAGTGTTACAGTGAGATTATTGGGTAAATGCCTCTTTGCGTGCAGGTCATGAAGCGGAGGGAGAGTAGAGCATGCTGGCAGCACACTGACAGATTGGATAAGCCCTTCCAGCCTGCCATCCCACAGGGGGTGCGCTTGTATATGTGTGTACGTGCATGTGTCAGTCGAGCTTCACAAAATGTTAGCATCAGTAGTTTGCTCAACACCTAGGAGAGGATGTGTCCAATTTTGTCCCTAGACACCTTTGCGTGGGGTCTAGAACTTGCTCTTGAAATAGAAAGTATCTGACAAGCGCTATTAATGGAACTGCTTTGTTTTAGGTTTGCATACTGATTTGGCACTGTTTTGGTTTTTTTATTGCCTGTTGTCATGCTGAATGCCAAAGTTGCTTGCAAAGATTTAGTTTGTACACTAAAGCTTTTTTGTTTCTCCTGCCTGTTTGTCATCGTGTTCTCTGTACCAGTTCAAATACAATTTCCAGATAATTAGAGGTGTTTGTTTTAATCAGCATGGAGTGACGCTTACAGCAGGGAAATGCTAACTGACTACTACATACTGCCACAAACTATATTCTACATTTGCGAATGTATGCATGCATAACGCACAAAGTCTAAAGTTACATCTGATTTCTTTATATTTTGATACACAAATAAGGAGGGAAAGTGCAGCAATTTATTGAACAATTTATTTGACAGTTAATGCAAATACAGTATTGTAAGGCAAAAAGAGAGTTTGTGCAATTCTAACAAACTTGAAAGTCAGTATTTGGTGTGACCAGACTCTTTGGAGGCCAATCCATGACTAACAGTTTTCCACTGTGTCGGTAGAAACTGATGAACTTTGATTTCCAGTAAATAGCTCTTTCTGAATCACCTTAGGAGTTAGGCCACTTAATATTGACCTATGAATCATAAAAAAAAGGCTCCTAACACAGAGACACACACACACATACAAAACCTTCCTTAAAATGTTCAGGTACAAAGACTGGAAAGAAAAAAAACTTTGAAAGTTCTTCAAAAAGCCTGAACTACTATTGCTCAAAACCACTTAAAATACCAAAAAAAATGGGTGTCGCTCTATATATGATATAGATACACATACATATTCATAGATATACTCTGTATATACTAACCCTAAATCTATATCTAGTTCTGTATATATAAAAGCTTGAGTGTTGAGTGTTGCTGTGTGATAATTACTACATGGAACAAAATGAAAAAAAAACAAAACAAAGTGCTGCAGTAACAAAAATGACTTGTCATTTGCATGGTATTCATTCTCATTTTCTCATATAGTCTGTATACAACTATAAGAAGGGTTACCTCGTTAAAGCCTTCACAGATAAAAGCCAAATATTCTTAAAAGACTTTGCTGACATATTGCTGCAATAACAGCTTTATTGACCGTTTTAATCGAACGTCTATAATTTGGACAGCTTCACATCTCCAACAAATTGCTCCACTTTGTTTTTGTATCTCTACTTAATGACAGACTTGTGTTGCTGTGCGTGCCAGCCCTTTCCTTTATGTGTCCCTGCACCACCTACACACCTCTGGATTAGCTTTTCAACTGTGCCGACCCTGCTGAGATCAGGCCGGGAATTCAATGCCAGTGTTGGGAGCTTTTATACAGTATGTGTGTATTTATTTGTCCCTGAGCCTGTCTGGGTGTCTGAGTGCAATATGATCTCATATTATTTTCAGGTAGCTTTTCCACTGTTTGCGTTCCACCTTTAGTTGTGTGTGTGCAGGACATACGACTCGTGTACAGGAAAAAAGTGAGAGCGACTTGGTTGCTGTAATGATTAATGGGAGAAACCTTCAGTGCTCATTCCATTCGGATAATGGTAGTAAGTCAAAAAAAAAAAAGCAATCTTACTTGTCGCTCTTTTCAGCACAATTGATCCAAAGGGGGGTAAAAAAAGAAGAGAAATGTAGAAACCCCTCTCCATTTTTTTTTCGTATTCTATTAAAGCACAAACATTTTCTAAAGGCAGCTCTCACTCTCACATCCACATGAGCTCATGGGTGCTAGAGAGAATAAACCAACCCAGTACTGAAACTAAGTTGCAGCAGCAACTTTTATATTCCAGCCTGATTGATCTGGGCATTCAACATCTGGCATTTCCACATTTTTCCCTTTCTAATTAGCTGCTGATGCTGACATAATTAGTTACCACAGATGGACTGAGGATGTCTGCATGACACTATCTCACTCACACAGCCTCGCAGCACATTTACAACTTTTCATTGTGACTCTGTTTGAATATGTTTAAATCTGCAGAGCCTTTGTGTGGTCTGGATCATGTCACTGCATAATGAGCAAGAGCCACATTGGTTCACTTCAATGCATTCATTGTGGCATGAATAACAATTGGGTAAGTAAGTATACCTATGCATTTGTACAAGTAGGTTTTCATTGCAGACAATTGGATGCTTTTTTGTAATGTCGTAGTGCAGCAGAATTTCCAATAAGGTTGAGATACTGTTTGGAATGTACATTAAAACAGGAATGCTACAACTGATTTAAACATGAGGGTGTCAAACATATGGCCTGTGGGCAAGAATCAGTTTCCCGAAAGGTCCAGTCTGCTGACTGCATTGCTTAAGTCCAGTGAGCTGTGCTGACAGCTTTTTTTGATTTACTACACCAGCATTTTTAATAAAGTAGAAGAACTGATACATTTTATTTCACTTCCTTTTTCTTAAGACACGTCAGTGATTCAGTTTGCAAGTTAAACTTCATTACACTAAAAGAAATGGGAGCAGCTGAAACCTACTTAGGCTGCTTGTGGCCCAAGATGTAAATTGATGGTAAAAAGAAAAGATAATTCATATCCGGACTGACATACTACATTAAAAACTAAGCTTGTAGAGCTACCTTTATCATCGGTAACTGGAAGTAACTTGCAGTAACTTGCAGTAATAGTTTTCTGTACGACTTTAATCAGTCTCTCACATCGCTGTTGAGGAATTTTGAGCAAGTCTTCTTTTCAACATTTCTTCAGTTCACTGAGGTTTTCAGCCATTTGTTCATACACAGCTATCTTATGATAATACCACAGCATCACAGCCAAGTATCTCCACTTTGGTCTCATCTGTCCAAACATCTTGTGATTTGCTCAGACGCAACTTTACAAACCCAAGCTGAGCTGCCCTCTTCTTTTTAGAAAGAGGAGACTTTCTCCTGGCCACCTTTCCAAACAAGCCATCCTTGTTCAGCCTTTTTCTAATTGCACTGTCATGAACTTTAACAATTAGCATGCTAAGGGAGGCCTGTAGAGTCAAACTCGAGTAGAGAAGAAGCTCTTGGGTTTTTTTCCCTGAGCAATGTATGGTCTGACCTTGGGATAAGTTAGTATGGACATCAACTCTTGGGAAGACTGGTAACTCTTTTGAATCTTTTCCACTTGTGAATCTTTTTCACTGTGGAATAATGGACTTCTGATTTTTTGGAAATGGCCTCACGACCCTTCTGAGATTGATGGAGAGCAACAATTGCTTCTCTCACACCATGTCTGATGTCTTTCCTCCTGGGCATTGTGTTAACACATACCTGAATGCTCCAGACCAACAAACTGACAAAACCTGTGCTTTTATAGAGATCTTCACACTTCCTTGTGAATTAATCAATCAACTGATCAGTTAATCAAGTGAACAGAACCTGGCTGCTGTCTATAGAAGCAGTAATTCTGTTCTTAGTATTTCACACACTATTCTGCATTTCGGCTTAGTTTTTGTTCATTAAATAAAGAAATGTGGAATATGTTGTGCCATTCACGTGAGGCTATATTTACCTAATTTTAAAATCTGCTAAAAACCAGATGACTTCTGTTATGTCCTGAACTGACAGAGGGTGTAGTTTCTTTTCACTATCACTTTAAAGTGGCTTTGACATTCCAAATTTAAATCATTAATTCAAATGAAAACTGTACTGTTGACTTTCTAAATGTTAAAACTAAGAATACAAATGCAAAGGAATAAAGTGCATTGCCTTTTGTTTCAACACCACTCTACTATCTTGGGAGCTGCTGTAATTCTGAAAGCAAATTTTTTTCCTCTTCTTGCTGGATATAGGATTTTTATTACAAAGTCCTGCTTTTATAATATGAGAAAGATGTGGTCTAGCATTTTCTTGCTGAAACAAGACTTTTCCGGGCATTGTTTATTTACAGCTTAAAAACCTGTATATAAGATATGGTTAAACATGCTTTACAAAAAACACTGCTGTTTCATGAAAATGGTTTTTAAACTTTGGGTGGGAGGTTTTTGCTTCTGCTTTAGGCTTCCATGTATCCACACATTTGGGTAGGGAGATGTGCTCAGACAGCTGGCATATATAAATCACTGCAGCTTTTTCTTTCAGTGGTCCTGACTGAATGTAAGATAAGCTGTCACCTATAATTTTATTGTATTATGCCAAAAAAATCTATCATTGTTTGATACCACCCCAGAGAGATTTGCATTGTTGAAGCAAAATTGGATGAAAACAAAACACCTCCTTTACTCCTATTATTATAATAATTGTATTCTTCTGGAGACTAATCAAGCATGAACAACTTTGGGTCAAGTGGGATTTTTTTTAGCCTAACGTTGTCATATCATATAGAGTTCTTCCCAAAATGTCTTAAACTTTCAAACACAGTGAAAAGTGTTTCCCTTTAAGGTCTTTACATTTTGTAAACAAGCCATTAATGTTTTTTTTTTTTTATATTTTAAAGACTTAAACTTAGCATGTAAGTAGATCATAAAATGTTGTTATTTTTGCCATTCTTAAGTAGTCCTTTGTTTCAATTATTTATTTGTGGCGGTCTAATAAGCCCTCAGTCACGTAGGCCTACAGACCGGTTGGCAACTACCTGGCAAACACCAAACGCCAGGGGAAAGTGAGTATTCCCCAATTGGTGTTCGCAACTGCTGAGAAAGTCAAGGCTAGTGACCCACTGGCAACTGTTGTTTGCTCAGGAAAAATTTGTACTTCCAGTGATGTATTTATCATGTGGTTGAGAGAAGTTGCTTGCTGTTGTTGAGGGAAATTTTTACCTCGTTGAGTTGCTTTGATCATTAGCAGATTGACATGATTGCCTGTAGTTTGGATGGAACACACCACCTTCTGGATGTTCTATCAAATGCTAATTGGACTTAAAAATTCAAACATTTTGCTATTCACAGAAGCCTTTGCTAATGTGAACTGTGGCTTGCGGAAAAACAAACAAAAAAAAAAACCAACGAAAAATGAAGATGCTGATTTGTATTAGGCCTATTAGAACTATAAATAATCTCAAAACATATATTGATTGCAAATTTATCTGTGTGTAATAGCATTTATCCATTAATGGAGATGAATTAGGACTGAGGCTGCTCTCACTACAAGTGGGCACACAATGAAGACAATTCTAGAAGCACAGAGCAGAATGCCTAATTAACGTTAAGATTACTTATTGTCTCCCATACGAGAAGCTTATCTTGGGGTTGGAGAATAGCTTCATCAAAGCAGGCATTACAATGAAAAACACATTAAATAGGCACATATGCAAACACCAGTCTCAGATAAAAACAACTGAGCACATTAGTCACAACCGATTTAAAATCTTTTAGAGAACTTACATTAAACTGGTACATTAAACTGCTAAAACACCTCCCACTTCACAAGCTCACCAACACTGGACTGAGGTAAATAAAAAAAAAAAAAAAAAAAGATAAAGTAAATGAAATTTAGTAAAGGTTTAAAGGTTTTTAAGGAAACATTGGAGCTTGTTAGCAATTTATGCTGACAAATGAAACTGACGCACCATTTACAATTTGCTCATGGCACATCTTGTTGAAGCAGCATGATGGCAGCCTGCCTCTTCTTCCTCACCTAGCAAGGTGTGTAATATAAACATTGTTAAACAGAATGATGTATTTCATCATGTATCATTGATGTCATTATTAGTGATGACCCCAACCGTAACTTTAACTTTAATTCTAACCCGACAATCATAATAATTTTTTTATAAAAATGTCCCCCCCCCAAATAATCAGACCCAATCAATAAAACCCCCCAAATAAAATTATGAATTATCTTATATAGATAGGGTGTTTTCTTTACTCATTTTAGTTATTACCAGCAAAATAGCTGCATGTTCAATCATCTGGGAAGTTACCCAGAGTTATTTAGTTATTTATTTAGAGATCTTGACACCCCCTCCCCCAATGTTCAGCACAAAGTTACGCCGATGGTTAGGATTAAGGTTATACAATGATGACCCCACAGGGTTAAATAGGTAAATAATAACTTAGACTTTTGTTGTACTTTAAACTCAAGTCTATAATATTATGCTAGTTATTATTGTATGTACTTTGCAACAGACACGATTTGCTAAATTACTTTAAAACCAGAATGGAAACGAATTGCAAACAGTGGGTCTCAATATAAAGTGACATTTGCATGTTGAACTAGTGGGCATCTGGTATGGAAGAAATATAGTATCATCATAATTAAACTATTTTTATTTTAGACATTGAATTTATAACACTGAATTTTTATCCTCCAAATTTCCCGGCAAAAATATTCATCTGCAAAAATTCACCTGCAAAAATTCAACTGCAAAAGTGATGAACTTGAATGACCCAAGCCAGAGCAATCAGCACTAAATCGAGTCGAGCGGCTCTCAGCCAATTAAATTACTCTTCTTGATCACATGACACCGTTAGCAGGCAGTGTGTCTCCTAAAAGAGAGCTGTTTAAAGGTGAGTGATTTTTTCTCTTAAATAGAAATCATTACAGAACGCCTAGTCCTACTTAAAATCCCATTCATTTTTATTTTATTTTATCATCTACTCGAACTAAGGAAAACGTTTGACTAACTAAAAGACAATTTCCATGCCTCCCCTGCCTGTCTGCAGAGGCAGTTTTGAATTTAGGAGCGGCAAGATGGCAGCTGCAAACCCTGGCGGTTCTCCGGTAAGTATATTGTTTTTTATCTTCAAGTTTGTCTTTTGAAACGTTAATTTTATTTAAATCCGTTGCTCACGTATAAAGTACACAGACGGGGTCTTTGCTCAACTCGTCTGAGGCGTGTCTCACTAAGCGCTACATGCTAGCATCTTGCTAACCGAGCTACCCTTTACATGCTGTGCTTTAGAAAATAGGATATTCGTTAAAAAAATACTCCGCAGATATTGATAGATAGACGAACACTGCAAATATAATGTTGGAAACGAGAACGGCCTTTGGTGAAGGGGTAAAATACACCATGAATAAAGCCATAGAGTGAATGGCTGTCATGGTTGCAGAACGGCCTGATTTAATGACAAGAATGGGGAAGAGTGAGGTGAAGTGAACCGAACCAAAGCCACAAAACACGGTCAGACAAGGCGGGAAAAAGGGCAGTGATCTGTCCGTCAGTATGAAGTTGGTGTGTGCTTTGGTGAACAAAAACTCGAGACCGGTAGCAGGAAGATGGGAGACTCGTGTTTCACTGGAATAGTGGTGAATTAAAACATCCTTTGTTGGGTGTAAATGCATCCATACAGGCGAGACAGAGGCAGACCAGACAGTGAAGAAAACAAGGCAAACATTAGAAATATTAAAACGGAAATATAGGATTAATATAACATACAATTAGGGATA